>NC_091231.1:19118363-19366303 GCF_040958095.1 Procambarus clarkii | reverse complement strand
CGTTTTTTATCATTTGTATTGGAAACAACATTGTCATATGTTTTTCTTGGATCTAAATAATACGAAACCTCGCTCTATGATTTGAAATTAAAATCCTCAAATATGGTTATATAGTGACTTTTTTCACGTTTTTCATGTAGTTTGATATTACGTAAATATATTCATTTTTACCAATATTTCGATACTATTTCATGTAGTATCACGATATGTGATTTGGCCTTCAAATCTCAGAATTTCGCATAATATTGCATTTTAAGCAAGTTTTCTTGCATTTTGCTTCGTACGAAAAATCATCGAATTTAGCAATATTTTAACGTTTATCATCTCCTTTTCCTTCATGTGATTTAAACAAAATATCATCGAATTAGGCAATATTTTGCCGTTTTCCACGTTTTTGTTAATTTTCCGTCCATGGGTATTAATTCATATATATATACGATAAAAATGATGCAAACACATAATTGATTAGATAATAACCTTAAATACTTCATTTTCAATCATCTATTTGTTTCTCGTTAAAATACTGAGTACGATATTGAAAATGGGAGAAGTTCGGTTTTTATTGCATATATCGACGTTTCAGCCGGATTAGAGCGGTTTTACGTGTACATCTTCCATCGTTAATATAAACGGAAAATCAAGAACATTATAGTTAATTCCAATGAAAACACATTGTTTTTTATCATTTGTATTGGAAACAACATTGTCATATGTCTTTTCTTGGAACTAAATAATACGAAACCTCGCTCTATGATTTGAAGTTAAAATCCTCAAATATGGTTTTATAGTGACGTTTTTCACGTTTTTCATGTAGTTTGATATTACGTAAATATATTAATTTTACCAATATTTCGATACTATTTCATGTAGTATTACGATATGTGATTTGGCCTTCAAATCTCAGAATTTCGCATAATATTGCATTTTAAGCAAGTTTTCTTGCATTTTGCTTCGTACGAAAAATCATCGAATTTAGCAATATTTTAACGTTTATCATCTCCTTTTCCTTCATGTGATTTAAACAAAATATCATCGAATTAGGCAATATTTTGCCGTTTTCCACGTTTTTGTTAATTTTCCGTCCATGGGTATTAATTCATATATATATACGATAAAAATGATGCAAACACATAATTGATTAGATAATAACCTTAAATACTTCATTTTCAATCATCTATTTGTTTCTCGTTAAAATACTGAGTACGATATTGAAAATGGGAGAAGTTCGGTTTTTATTGCATATATCGACGTTTCAGCCGGATTAGAGCGGTTTTACGTGTACATCTTCCATCGTTAATATAAACGGAAAATCAAGAACATTATAGTTAATTCCAATGAAAACACATTGTTTTTTATCATTTGTATTGGAAACAACATTGTCATATGTCTTTTCTTGGAACTAAATAATACGAAACCTCGCTCTATGATTTGAAGTTAAAATCCTCAAATATGGTTTTATAGTGACGTTTTTCACGTTTTTCATGTAGTTTGATATTACGTAAATATATTAATTTTACCAATATTTCGATACTATTTCATGTAGTATTACGATATGTGATTTGGCCTTCAAATCTCAGAATTTCGCATAATATTGCATTTTAAGCAAGTTTTCTTGCATTTTGCTTCGTACGAAAAATCATCGAATTTAGCAATATTTTAACGTTTATCATCTCCTTTTCCTTCATGTGATTTAAACAAAATATCATCGAATTAGGCAATATTTTGCCGTTTTCCACGTTTTTGTGAATTTTCCGTCCATTCATAAATATATACGATAAAAATGATGCAAACACATAATTGATTAGATAATAACCTTAAATACTTCATTTTCAATCATCTATTTGTTTCTCGTTAAAAAACTGAGTAAGATATTGAAAAGGGGAGAAGTTCGGTTTTTATTGCATATATCGACGTTTCAGCCGGATTAGAGCGGTTTTACGTGTACATCTTCCCTCGTTAATATAAACGGAAAATCAAGAACATTATAGTTAATTCTAATGAAAACACATTGTTTTTTATCATTTGTATTGGAAACAACATTGTCATATGTCTTTTCTTGGAACTAAATAATACGAAACCTCGCTCTATGATTTGAAGTTAAAATCCTCAAATATGGTTATATAGTGACTTTTTTCACGTTTTTCATGTAGTTTGATATTACGTAAATATATTCATTTTTACCAATATTTCGATACTATTTCATGTAGTATCACGATATGTGATTTGGCCTTCAAATCTCAGAATTTCGCATAATATTGCATTTTAAGCAAGTTTTCTTGCATTTTGCTTCGTACGAAAAATCATCGAATTTAGCAATATTTTAACGTTTATCATCTCCTTTTCCTTCATGTGATTTAAACAAAATATCATCGAATTAGGCAAAATTTGGCCGTTTTCCACGTTTTTGTGAATTTTCCGTCCATGGGTATTAATTCATATATATATATATATACGATAAAAATGATGCAAACACATAATTGATTAGATAATAAACTTAAATACTTCATTTTCAATCATCTATTTGTTTCTCGTTAAAATACTGAGTAAGATATTGAAAAGGGGAGAAGTTCGGTTTTTATTGCATATATCGACGTTTCAGCCGGATTAGAGCGGTTTTACGTGTACATCTTCCCTCGTTATTATAAACGGAAAATCAAGAACATTATGGTTAATTCTAATAAAAACACATTGTTTTTTATCATTTGTATTGGAAACAACATTGTCATATGTCTTTTCTTGGAACTAAATAATACGAAACCTCGCTCTATGATTTGAAGTTAAAATCCTCAAATATGGTTATATAGTGACTTTTTTCACGTTTTTCATGTAATTTGATATTACGTAAATATATTCATTTTTACCAATATTTCGATACTATTTCATGTAGTATCACGATATGTGATTTGGCCTTCAAATCTCAGAATTTCGCATAATATTGCATTTTAAGCAAGTTTTCTTGCATTTTGCTTCGTACGAAAAATTATCGAATTTAGCAATATTTTAACGTTTATCATCTCCTTTTCTTTCATGTGATTTAAACAAAATATCATCGAATTAGGCAATATTTTGCCGTTTTCCACGTTTTTGTGAATTTTCAGTCCATGGGTTTTATTTCATATATATACGATAAAAATGATGCAAACACATAATTGATTAGATAATAACCTTAAATACTTCATTTTCAATCATCTATTTGTTTCTCGTTAAAATACTGAGTAAGGTATTGAAAAGGGGAGAAGTTCGGTTTTTATTGCATATATCGACGTTTCAGCCGGATTAGAGCGGTTTTACGTGTACATCTTCCATCGTTAATATAAACGGAAAATCAAGAACATTATAGTTAATTCTAATGAAAACACATTGTTTTTTTATCATTTGTATTGGAAACAACATTGTCATATGTCTTTTCTTGGATCTAAATAATACGAAACCTCGCTCTATGATTTGAAGTTAAAATCCTCAAATATGGTTATATAGTGACTTTTTTCACGTTTTTCATGTAGTTTGATATTACGTAAATATATTCATTTTTACCAATATTTCGATACTACTTCATGTAGTATCACGATATGTGATTTGGCCTTCAAATCTCAGAATTTCGCATAATATTGCATTTTAAGCAAGTTTTCTTGCATTTTGCTTCATACGAAAAATCATCGAATTTAGCAATATTTTAACGTTTATCATCTCCTTTTCCTTCATGTGATATAAACAAAATATCATCGAATTAGGCAATATTTTGCCGTTTTCCACGTTTTTGTTAATTTTCCGTCCATGGGTATTAATTCATATATATATACGATAAAAATGATGCAAACACATAATTGATTAGATAATAACCTTAAATACTTCATTTTCAATCATCTATTTGTTTATCGTTAAAATACTGAGTAAGATATTGAAAAGGTGAGAAGTCCGGTTTTTATTGCATATATCGACGTTTCAGCCAAATTAGAGCGGTTTTACGTGTACATCTTCCATCGTTAATATAAACGGAAAATCAAGAACATTATAGTTAATTCTAATGAAAACACATTGTTTTTTATCATTTATATTGGAAACAACATTATCATATGTCTTTTCTTGGATCTAAATAATACGAAACCTCGCTCTATGATTTGAAGTTAAAATCCTCAAATATGGTTATATAGTGACTTTTTTCACGTTTTTCATGTACTTTGATATTACGTAAATATATTCATTTTTACCAATATTTCGATACTATTTCATGTAGTATCACGATATGTGATTTGGCCTTCAAATCTCAGAATTTCGCATAATATTGCATTTTAAGCAAGTTTTCTTGCATTTTTTCGTACGAAAAATCATCGAATTTAGCAATATTTTAACGTTTATCATCTCCTTTTCCTTTATGTGATTTAAACAAAATATCATCGAATTAGGCAATATTTTGCCGTTTTCCACGTTTTTGTGAATTTTCCGTCCATGGGAATTAATTCATATATATATACGATAAAAATGATGCAAACACATAATTGATTAGATAATAACCTTAAATACTTCATTTTTAATCATCTATTTGTTTCTCGTTAAAATACTGAGTAAGATATTGAAAAGGGGAGAAGTTCTGTTTTTATTGCATGCATTTATTGTACGTTTCAGCCGGAATAGAGAGGTTTTACGTGTACATCTTCCATCAGTAATATAAACGGAAAATCAGGAACATTTTAGTTAATTCAAATGAAAACACATTGACTTTTATCATTTGTATTGGAAACAACATTGTCATATGTCTTTTCTTGGATCTAAATAATACGAAACCTCGCTCTATGATTCTAAGTTAAAATCCTCAAATATGGTTAAATAGTGACTTTTTTCACGATTTTCATGAAGTTTGATATTACGTAAATATATTCATTTTTACCAATATTTCGATACGATTTCATGTAGTATCACGATATGTGATTTGGCCTTCAAATCTCAGAATTTCGCATAATATTGCATTTTAAGCAAGTTTTCTTGCATTTTGTTTCGTACGAAAAATCATCGAAATTAGTAATATTTTAACATTTATCATCTCCTTTTCCTTCATGTGATTTAAACAAAATATCATCGAATTAGGCAACATTTTGCCGTTTTCCACGTTTTTGTGAATTTTCAGTCCATGGGTATTAATTCATATATATACGATAAAAATGATGCAAACACATAATTGATTAGATAATGGCCTTAAATACTTCATTTTCAATCATCAATTTGTTTCTCGTTAAAATACTGAGTAAAATGTTGAAAAGGGGAGAAATTCGGTTTTTATTGCATATATCGACGTTTCAGCCGGATTAGAGCAGTTTTACGTGTACATCTTCCCTCGTTAATATAAACGGAAAATCAAGAACATTATAGTTAATTCTAATGAAAACACATTGTTTTTTATCATTTGTATTGGAAACAACATTGTCATATGTCTTTTCTTGGAACTAAATAATACGAAACCTCGCTCTATGATTTGAAGGTAAAATCCTCAAATATGGTAAAATAGTGACTTTTTCACGTTAATCATGTGGTTTGATATTACGCAAATATATTCATTTTTACCAATATTTCGATACTATTTCATGTAGTATCACGATATGTGATTTGGCCTTCAAATCTCAGAATTTCGCATAATATTTCATTTTAAGCAAGTTTTCTTGCATTTTGTTTCGTACGAAAAATCATCGAATTTAGCAATATTTTGACGTTTATCATCCCCTTTTCCTTTATTTGATTTAAACAAAATATCATCGAATTAGGCAATATTTTGCCGTTTTTCCACGTTTTTGTGAATTTTCAGTCTATGGGTATTAATTCATTATATATACGATAAAAATGATGCAAACACATAATTGATTAGATAATAACCTTAAATACTTCATTTTCAATCAACTATTTGTTTCTCGTTAAAATACTGAGTAAGATATTGAAAAGGGGAGAAGTTCTGTTTTTATTGCATATATCGACGTTTCAGCCGGAATAGAGCGGTTTTACGTGTACATCTTCCATCAGTAATATAAACGGAAAATCAGGAACATTTTAGTTAATTCTAATGAAAACACATTGATTTTTATCATTTGTATTGGAAACAACATTGTCAAATGTCTTTTCTTGGATCTAAATAATACGAAACCTCGATCTATGATTCTAAGTTATAATCCTCAAATATGGTTAAATAGTGACTTTTTTCACGATTTTCATTTAGTTTGATATTACGTAATATATTCATTTTTACCATTATTTCGATACTATTTCATGTAGTATCACGATATGTGATTTGGCCTTGAAATCTCAGAATTTCGCATAATATTGCATTTTAAGCAAGTTTTCTTGCATTTTGTTTCGTACGAAAAATCATCGAATATAGCAATATTTTGACGTTTATCATCTCCTTTTCCTTCATGTGATTTAAACAAAATATTATCGAATTAGGCAATATTTTGCCGTTTTCCACGTTTTTGTGAATTTTCAGTCCATGGGTTTTAATTCATATATATACGATAAAAAAGATGCAAACACATAATTGATTAGATAATAACCTTAAATACTTCATTTTCAATCATTTATTTCTTTCTCGTTAAAATACTGAGTAAGATATTTAAAGGGGGAGAAGTTCTGATTTTATTGCATATATCGACGTTTCAGCCGGAATAGAGCGGTTTTCGTGTACATCTTCCATCGGTAATATAAACGGAAAATCAGGAACATTTTAGTTAATTCTAATGAAAACACATTGATTTTCTATCATTTGTATTGGAAACAACATTGTCATATGTCTTTCTTGGATCTAAATAATACGAAACCTTGCTCTATGATTTGAAGGTAAAATCCTCAAATATGGTAAAATAGTAACTTTTTATCGTTAATCATGTAGTTTGATATTACGCAAATATATTCATTTTACCAATATTCCGATACTATTTCATGTGGTATCACGATATGTGATTTGCCCTTCAAATCTCAGAATTTCGCGTAATATTGCATTTTAAGCAAGTTTTCTTGCATTTTGTTTCGTACGAAAAATCATTGAATTTAGCAATATTTTGACGTTTATCATCCCCTTTTCCTTCATGTGATTTAAACAAAATATCATCGAATTAGGCAATATTTTGCCGTTTTTCCACGTTTTTGTGAATTTTCAGTCCATGGGTATTAATTCATATATATACGATAAAAATGAACCAAACACATAATTGATTAGATAATAACCTTAAATACTTCATTTTCAATCAACTATTTGTTTCTCGTTAAAATATTGAGTAAGATATTCAAAAGGGGAGAAGTTCTGTTTTTATTGCATATATCGACGTTTCAGCCGGAATAGAGCGGATTTACGTGTACATCTTCCATATAGTAATATAAACGGAAAATCAGGAACATTTTAGTTAATTCCAATGAAAACACATTGATTTTTATTATTTGTATTGGAAACAACATTGTCATATGTCTTTTCTTGGATCTAAATAATACGAAACCTCGCTCTATGATTTGAAGGTAAAATCCTCAAATATGGTTAAATAGTAACTTTTTCACGTTCTTCATGTAGTTTGATATTACGCAAATATATTCATTTTTACCAATATTCCGATACTATTTCATGTAGTATCACGATATGTGATTTGCCCTTCAAATCTCAGAATTTCGCGTAATATTGCATTTTATGCAAGTTTTCTTGCATTTTGTTTCGTACGAAAAATCATCGAATTTAGCAATATTTTGACGTTTATCATCCCCTTTTCCTTCATGTGATTTAAACAAAATATCATTGAATTAGGCAATATTTTGCCGTTTTCCACGTTTTTGTAAATTTTCAGTCCATGGGTATTAATTCATATATATACGATAAAAATGATGCAAACACATAATTGATTAGATAATAACCTTAAATACTTCATTTTCAATCATCTATTTGTTTCTCGTTAAAATACTGAGTAAGATATTGAAAAGGGGAGAAGTTCGGTTTTTATTGCATATATCGACGTTTCAGCCGGATTAGAGCGGTTTTACGTGTACATCTTCCCTCGTTAATATAAACGGAAAATCAAGAACATTTTAGTTAATTCTAATGAAAACACTTTGATTTTTATCATTTGTATTGGAAACAACATTGTCATATGTCTTTTCTTGGATCCAAATAATACGAAACCTCGCTCTATGATTTGAAGTTAAAATCCTCAAATATGGTTAAATAGTGACTTTTTCACGTTTTTCATGTAGTTTGATATTACGTAAATATATTCATTTTTACCAATATTTCGATACTATTTCATGTAGTATCACGATATGTGATTTGGCCTTGAAATCTCAGAATTTCGCAAAATATTGCATTTTAAGCAAATTTTCTTGCATTTTGTTTCGTACGAAAAATCATCGAATTTAGCAATATTTTGACGTTCATCATCCCCTTTTCCTTCATGTGATTTAAACAAAATATCATCGAATTAGGCAATATTTTGCCGTTTTCCACGTTTTTGTAAATTTTCAGTCCATGGGTATTAATTCATATATATATACGGTAAAAATGATGCAAACACATAATTGATTAGATAATAACCTTAAATACTTCATTTTCAATCAACTATTTGTTTCTCGTTAAAATACTGAGTAAGATATTGAAAAGAGGAGAAGTTCTGTTTTTATTGCATATATCGACGTTTCAGCCGGAATAGAGCGGTTTTACGTGTACATCTTCCATCAGTAATATAAACGGAAAATCAGTATCATCGAATTAGGCAATATTTTGCCGTTTTCCACTTTTTTGTGAATTTTCCGTCCATGGGTCCATTTCCGTCCATTCATATATATATACGATAAAAATGATGCAAACACATAATTGATTAGATAATAACCTTAAATACTTCATTTTCAATCATCTATTTGTTTCTCGTTAAAATACTGAGTAAGATATTGAAAAGGGGAGAAGTTCGGTTTTTATTGCATATATCGACGTTTCTGCCGGATTAGAGCGGTTTTACGTGTACATCTTTCCTCGTTAATATAAACGGAAAATCAAGAACATTATAGTTAATTCTAATAAAAACACATTGTTTTTTATCATTTGTATTGGAAACAACATTGTCATATGTCTTTTCTTGGAACTAAATAATACGAAACCTCGCTCTATGATTTGAAGTTAAAATCCTCAAATATGGTTATATAGTGACTTTTTTCACGTTTTTCATGTAATTTGATATTACGTAAATATATTCATTTTTACCAATATTTCGATACTATTTCATGTAGTATCACGATATGTGATTTGGCCTTCAAATCTCAGAATTTCGCATAATATTGCATTTTAAGCAAGTTTTCTTGCATTTTGCTTCGTACGAAAAATTATCGAATTTAGCAATATTTTAACGTTTATCATCTCCTTTTCCTTCATGTGATTTAAACAAAATATCATCGAATTAGGCAATATTTTGCCGTTTTCCACGTTTTTGTGAATTTTCAGTCCATGGGTTTTATTTCATATATATACGATAAAAATGATGCAAACACATAATTGATTAGATAATAACCTTAAATACTTCATTTTCAATCATCTATTTGTTTCTCGTTAAAATACTGAGTAAGATATTGAAAAGGGGAGAAGTTCGGTTTTTATTGCATATATCGACGTTTCAGCCGGATTAGAGCGGTTTTACGTGTACATCTTCCATCGTTAATATAAACGGAAAATCAAGAACATTATAGTTAATTCTAATGAAAACACATTGTTTTTTATCATTTGTATTGGAAACAACATTGTCATATGTCTTTTCTTGGATCTAAATAATACGAAACCTCGCTCTATGATTTGAAGTTAAAATCCTCAAATATGGTTATATAGTGACTTTTTTCACGTTTTTCATGTAGTTTGATATTACGTAAATATATTCATTTTTACCAATATTTCGATACTACTTCATGTAGTATCATGATATGTGATTTGGCCTTCAAATCTCAGAATTTTGCATAATATTGCATTTTAAGCAAGTTTTCTTGCATTTTGCTTCATACGAAAAATCATCGAATTTAGCAATATTTTAACGTTTATCATCTCCTTTTCCTTCATGTGATATAAACAAAATATCATCGAATTAGGCAATATTTTGCCGTTTTCCACGTTTTTGTTAATTTTCCGTCCATGGGTATTAATTCATATATATATACGATAAAAATGACGCAAACACATAATTAATTAGATAATAACCTTAAATACTTCATTTTCAATCATCTATTTGTTTATCGTTAAAATACTGAGTAAGATATTGAAAAGGTGAGAAGTCCGGTTTTTATTGCATATATCGACGTTTCAGCCAAATTAGAGCGGTTTTACGTGTACATCTTCCATCGTTAATATAAACGGAAAATCAAGAACATTATAGTTAATTCTAATGAAAACACATTGTTTTTTATCATTTATATTGGAAACAACATTATCATATGTCTTTTCTTGGATCTAAATAATACGAAACCTCGCTCTACGATTTGAAGTTAAAATCCTCAAATATGGTTATATAGTGACTTTTTTCACGTTTTTCATGTACTTTGATATTACGTAAATATATTCATTTTTACCAATATTTCGATACTATTTCATGTAGTATCACGATATGTGATTTGGCCTTCAAATCTCAGAATTTCGCATAATATTGCATTTTAAGCAAGTTTTCTTGCATTTTTTCGTACGAAAAATCATCGAATTTAGCAATATTTTAACGTTTATCATCTCCTTTTCCTTTATGTGATTTAAACAAAATATCATCGAATTAGGCAATATTTTGCCGTTTTCCACGTTTTTGTGAATTTTCCGTCCATGGGAATTAATTCATATATATATACGATAAAAATGATGCAAACACATAATTGATTAGATAATAACCTTAAATACTTCATTTTTAATCATCTATTTGTTTCTCGTTAAAATACTGAGTAAGATATTGAAAAGGGGAGAAGTTCTGTTTTTATTGCATGCATTTATTGTACGTTTCAGCCGGAATAGAGAGGTTTTACGTGTACATCTTCCATCAGTAATATAAACGGAAAATCAGGAACATTTTAGTTAATTCAAATGAAAACACATTGATTTTTATCATTTGTATTGGAAACAACATTGTCATATGTCTTTTCTTGGATCTAAATAATACGAAACCTCGCTCTATGATTCTAAGTTAAAATCCTCAAATATGGTTAAATAGTGACTTTTTTCACGATTTTCATGAAGTTTGATATTACGTAAATATATTCATTTTTACCAATATTTCGATACGATTTCATGTAGTATCACGATATGTGATTTGGCCTTCAAATCTCAGAATTTCGCATAATATTGCATTTTAAGCAAGTTTTCTTGCATTTTGTTTCGTACGAAAAATCATCGAAATTAGTAATATTTTAACATTTATCATCTCCTTTTCCTTCATGTGATTTAAACAAAATATCATCGAATTAGGCAACATTTTGCCGTTTTCCACGTTTTTGTGAATTTTCAGTCCATGGGTATTAATTCATATATATACGATAAAAATGATGCAAACACATAATTGATTAGATAATGGCCTTAAATACTTCATTTTCAATCATCAATTTGTTTCTCGTTAAAATACTGAGTAAAATGTTGAAAAGGGGAGAAATTCGGTTTTTATTGCATATATCGACGTTTCAGCCGGATTAGAGCGGTTTTACGTGTACATCTTCCCTCGTTAATATAAACGGAAAATCAAGAACATTATAGTTAATTCTAATGAAAACACATTGTTTTTTATCATTTGTATTGGAAACAACATTGTCATATGTCTTTTCTTGGAACTAAATAATACGAAACCTCGCTCTATGATTTGAAGGTAAAATCCTCAAATATGGTAAAATAGTGACTTTTTCACGTTAATCATGTGGTTTGATATTACGCAAATATATTCATTTTTACCAATATTTCGATACTATTTCATGTAGTATCACGATATGTGATTTGGCCTTCAAATCTAAGAATTTCGCATAATATTTCATTTTAAGCAAGTTTTCTTGCATTTTGTTTCGTACGAAAAATCATCGAATTTAGCAATATTTTGACGTTTATCATCCCCTTTTCCTTTATTTGATTTAAACAAAATATCATCGAATTAGGCAATATTTTGCCGTTTTTCCACGTTTTTGTGAATTTTCAGTCTATGGGTATTAATTCATTATATATACGATAAAAATGATGCAAACACATAATTGATTAGATAATAACCTTAAATACTTCATTTTCAATCAACTATTTGTTTCTCGTTAAAATACTGAGTAAGATATTGAAAAGGGGAGAAGTTCTGTTTTTATTGCATATATCGACGTTTCAGCCGGAATAGAGCGGTTTTACGTGTACATCTTCCATCAGTAATATAAACGGAAAATCAGGAACATTTTAGTTAATTCTAATGAAAACACATTGATTTTTATCATTTGTATTGGAAACAACATTGTCATATGTCTTTTCTTGGATCTAAATAATACGAAACCTCGATCTATGATTCTAAGTTATAATCCTCAAATATGGTTAAATAGTGACTTTTTTCACGATTTTCATTTAGTTTGATATTACGTAATATATTCATTTTTACCATTATTTCGATACTATTTCATGTAGTATCACGATATGTGATTTGGCCTTGAAATCTCAGAATTTCGCATAATATTGCATTTTAAGCAAGTTTTCTTGCATTTTGTTTCGTACGAAAAATCATCGAATATAGCAATATTTTGACGTTTATCATCTCCTTTTCCTTCATGTGATTTAAACAAAATATCATCGAATTAGGCAATATTTTGCCGTTTTCCACGTTTTTGTGAATTTTCAGTCCATGGGTTTTAATTCATATATATACGATAAAAATGATGCAAACACATACTTGATTAGATAATAACCTTAAATACTTCATTTTCAATCATTTCTTTCTTTCTCGTTAAAATAATGAGTAAGATATTTAAAGGGGGAGAAGTTCTGATTTTATTGCATATATCGACGTTTCAGCCGGAATAGAGCGGTTTTCGTGTACATCTTCCATCGGTAATATAAACGGAAAATCAGGAACATTTTAGTTAATTCTAATGAAAACACATTGATTTTCTATCATTTGTATTGGAAACAACATTGTCATATGTCTTTCTTGGATCTAAATAATACGAAACCTTGCTCTATGATTTGAAGGTAAAATCCTCAAATATGGTAAAATAGTAACTTTTTATCGTTAATCATGTAGTTTGATATTACGCAAATATATTCATTTTACCAATATTCCGATACTATTTCATGTGGTATCACGATATGTGATTTGCCCTTCAAATCTCAGAATTTCGCGTAATATTGCATTTTAAGCAAGTTTTCTTGCATTTTGTTTCGTACGAAAAATCATTGAATTTAGCAATATTTTGACGTTTATCATCCCCTTTTCCTTCATGTGATTTAAACAAAATATCATCGAATTAGGCAATATTTTGCCGTTTTTCCACGTTTTTGTGAATTTTCAGTCCATGGGTATTAATTCATATATATACGATAAAAATGATCCAAACACATAATTGATTAGATAATAACCTTAAATACTTCATTTTCAATCAACTATTTGTTTCTCGTTAAAATATTGAGTAAGATATTGAAAAGGGGAGAAGTTCTGTTTTTATTGCATATATCGACGTTTCAGCCGGAATAGAGCGGATTTACGTGTACATCTTCCATATAGTAATATAAACGGAAAATCAGGAACATTTTAGTTAATTCCAATGAAAACACATTGATTTTTATTATTTGTATTGGAAACAACATTGTCATATGTCTTTTCTTGGATCTAAATAATACGAAACCTCGCTCTATGATTTGAAGGTAAAATCCTCAAATATGGTTAAATAGTAACTTTTTCACGTTCTTCATGTAGTTTGATATTACGCAAATATATTCATTTTTACCAATATTCCGATACTATTTCATGTAGTATCACGATATGTGATTTGCCCTTCAAATCTCAGAATTTCGCGTAATATTGCATTTTATGCAAGTTTTCTTGCATTTTGTTTCGTACGAAAAATCATCGAATTTAGCAATATTTTGACGTTTATCATCCCCTTTTCCTTCATGTGATTTAAACAAAATATCATTGAATTAGGCAATATTTTGCCGTTTTCCACGTTTTTGTAAATTTTCAGTCCATGGGTATTAATTCATATATATACGATAAAAATGATGCAAACACATAATTGATTAGATAATAACCTTAAATACTTCATTTTCAATCATCTATTTGTTTCTCGTTAAAATACTGAGTAAGATATTGAAAAGGGGAGAAGTTCGGTTTTTATTGCATATATCGACGTTTCAGCCGGATTAGAGCGGTTTTACGTGTACATCTTCCCTCGTTAATATAAACGGAAAATCAAGAACATTTTAGTTAATTCTAATGAAAACACTTTGATTTTTATCATTTGTATTGGAAACAACATTGTCATATGTCTTTTCTTGGATCCAAATAATACGAAACCTCGCTCTATGATTTGAAGTTAAAATCCTCAAATATGGTTAAATAGTGACTTTTTCACGTTTTTCATGTAGTTTGATATTACGTAAATATATTCATTTTTACCAATATTTCGATACTATTTCATGTAGTATCACGATATGTGATTTGGCCTTGAAATCTCAGAATTTCGCAAAATATTGCATTTTAAGCAAATTTTCTTGCATTTTGTTTCGTACGAAAAATCATCGAATTTAGCAATATTTTGACGTTCATCATCCCCTTTTCCTTCATGTGATTTAAACAAAATATCATCGAATTAGGCAATATTTTGCCGTTTTCCACGTTTTTGTAAATTTTCAGTCCATGGGTATTAATTCATATATATATACGGTAAAAATGATGCAAACACATAATTGATTAGATAATAACCTTAAATACTTCATTTTCAATCAACTATTTGTTTCTCGTTAAAATACTGAGTAAGATATTGAAAAGGGGAGAAGTTCTGTTTTTATTGCATATATCGACGTTTCAGCCGGAATAGAGCGGTTTTACGTGTACATCTTCCATCAGTAATATAAACGGAAAATCAGTATCATCGAATTAGGCAATATTTTGCCGTTTTCCACTTTTTTGTGAATTTTCCGTCCATGGGTCCATTTCCGTCCATTCATATATATATACGATAAAAATGATGCAAACACATAATTGATTAGATAATAACCTTAAATACTTCATTTTCAATCATCTATTTGTTTCTCGTTAAAATACTGAGTAAGATATTGAAAAGGGGAGAAGTTCGGTTTTTATTGCATATATCGACGTTTCTGCCGGATTAGAGCGGTTTTACGTGTACATCTTTCCTCGTTAATATAAACGGAAAATCAAGAACATTATAGTTAATTCTAATAAAAACACATTGTTTTTTATCATTTGTATTGGAAACAACATTGTCATATGTCTTTTCTTGGAACTAAATAATACGAAACCTCGCTCTATGATTTGAAGTTAAAATCCTCAAATATGGTTATATAGTGACTTTTTTCACGTTTTTCATGTAATTTGATATTACGTAAATATATTCATTTTTACCAATATTTCGATACTATTTCATGTAGTATCACGATATGTGATTTGGCCTTCAAATCTCAGAATTTCGCATAATATTGCATTTTAAGCAAGTTTTCTTGCATTTTGCTTCGTACGAAAAATTATCGAATTTAGCAATATTTTAACGTTTATCATCTATTTTCCTTCATGTGATTTAAACAAAATATCATCGAATTAGGCAATATTTTGCCGTTTTCCACGTTTTTGTGAATTTTCAGTCCATGGGTTTTATTTCATATATATACGATAAAAATGATGCAAACACATAATTGATTAGATAATAACCTTAAATACTTCATTTTCAATCATCTATTTGTTTCTCGTTAAAATACTGAGTAAGATATTGAAAAGGGGAGAAGTTCGGTTTTTATTGCATATATCGACGTTTCAGCCGGATTAGAGCGGTTTTACGTGTACATCTTCCATCGTTAACATAAACGGAAAATCAAGAACATTATAATAATTCTAATGAAAACACATTGTTTTTTATCATTTATATTGGAAACAACTTTATCATATGTCTTTTCTTGGATCTAAATAATACGAAACCTCGCTCTATGATTTGAAGTTAAAATCCTCAAATATGGTTATATAGTGACTTTTATTCACGTTTTTCATGTACTTTGATATTACGTAAATATATTCATTTTTACCAATATTTCGATACTATTTCATGTAGTATCACGATATGTGATTTGGCCTTCAAATCTCAGAATTTCGCATAATATTGCATTTTATGCAAGTGTTCTTGCATTTTGTTTCGTACGAAAAATCATCGAATTTAGCAATATTTTGACGTTTATCATCTCCTTTTCCTTCATGTGATTTAAACAAAATATCATCGAATTAGGCAATATTTTGCCGTTTTCCACGTTTTGTGAATTTTCAGTCCATGGGTATTAATTCATATATATACGATAAAAATGATGCAAACACATAATTGATAAGATAATAACCTTAAATACTTCATTTTCAATCATCTATTTGCTTCTCGTTAAAATACTGAGTAAGATGTTGAAAAGGGGAGAAGTTCGGTTTTTATTGCATATAACGACGTTTCAGCCGGATTAGAGCGGTTTTACGTGTACATCTTCCCTCGTTAATATAAACGGAAAATCATGAACATTTTAGTTATTTCTAATGAAAACACATTGTTTTTTATCATTTGTATTGGAAACAACATTGTCATATGTCTTTTCTTGGAACTAAATAATACGAAACCTCGCTCTATGATTTGAAGGTAAAATCCTCAAATATGGTAAAATAGTGACTTTTTCACGTTAATCATGTAGTTTGATATTACGCAAATATATTCATTTTTACCAATATTTCGATACTATTTCATGTAGTATCACGATATGTGATTTGGCCTTCAAATCTAAGAATTTCGCATAATATTTCATTTTAAGCAAGTTTTCTTGCATTTTGTTTCGTACGAAAAATCATCGAATTTAGCAATATTTTGACGTTTATCATCCCCTTTTCCTTTATTTGATTTAAACAAAATATCATCGAATTAGGCAATATTTTGCCGTTTTTCCATGTTTTTGTGAATTTTCAGTCTATGGGTATTAATTCATTATATATACGATAAAATTGATGCAAACACATAATTGATTAGATAATAACCTTAAATACTTCATTTTCAATCAACTATTTGTTCCTCCTTAAAATACTGAGTAAGATATTGAAAAGGGGAGAAGTTCTGTTTTTATTGCATATATCGACGTTTCAGCCGGAATAGAGCGGTTTTACGTGTACATCTTCCATCAGTAATATAAACGGAAAATCAGGAACATTTTAGTTAATTCTAATGAAAACACATTGATTTTTATCATTGGTATTGGAAACAACATTGTCATATGTCTTTTCTTGGATCTAAATAATACGAAACCTCGCTCTATGATTTGAAGTTAAAATCCTCAAATATGGTTATATAGTGACTTTTTTCACGTTTTTCATGTAGTTTGATATTACGTAATATATTCATTTTTACCATTATTTCGATACTATTTCATGTAGTATCACGATATGTGATTTGGCCTTGAAATCTCTGAATTTCGCATAATATTGCATTTTAAGCAAGTTTTCTTGCATTTTGTTTCGTACGAAAAATCATCGAATATAGCAATATTTTGACGTTTATCATCTCCTTTTCCTTCATGTGATTTAAACAAAATATCATCGAATTAGTCAATATTTTGCCGTTTTCCACGTTTTTGTGAATTTTCAGTCCATGGGTTTTAATTCATATATATACGATAAAAATGATGCAAACACATAATTGATTAGATAATAACCTTAAATACTTCATTTTCAATCAACTATTTCTTTCTCGTTAAAATACTGAGTAAGATATTTAAAGGGGGAGAAGTTCTGATTTTATTGCATATATCGACGTTTCAGCCGGAATAGAGCGGTTTTCGTGTACATCTTCCATCGGTAATATAAACGGAAAATCAGGAACTAGTTAATTCTAATGAAAACACGTTGATTTTCTATCATTTGTATTGGAAACAACATTGTCATATGTCTTTTCTTGGATCTAAATAATACGAAACCTTGCTCTATGATTTGAAGGTAAAATCCTCAAATATGGTAAAATAGTAACTTTTTCACGTTAATCATGTAGTTTGATATTACGCAAATATATTCATTTTACCAATATTCCGATACTATTTCATGTGGTATCACGATATGTGATTTGCCCTTCAAATCTCAGAATTTCGCGTAATATTGCATTTTAAGCAAGTTTTCTTGCATTTTGTTTCGTACGAAAAATCATTGAATTTAGCAATATTTTGACGTTTATCATCTCCTTTTCCTTCATGTGATTTAAACAAAATATCATCGAATTAGGCAATATTTTGCCGTTTTCCACGTTTTTGTGAATTTTCAGTCCATGGGTTTTATTTCATATATATACGATAAAAATGATGCAAACACATAATTGATTAGATAATAACCTTAAATACTTCATTTTCAATCATCTATTTGTTTCTCGTTAAAATACTGAGTAAGATATTGAAAAGGGGAGAAGTTCGGTTTTTATTACATATATCGACGTTTCGGCCGGATTAGAGCGGTTTTACGTGTACATCTTCCATCGTTAATATAAACGGAAAATCAAGAACATTATAGTTAATTCTAATGAAAACAAATTGTTTTTTATCATTTGTATTGGAAACAACATTGTCATATGTCTTTTCTTGGATCTAAATAATACGAAACCTCGCTCTATGATTTGAAGTTAAAATCCTCAAATATGGTTATATAGTGACTTTTTTCACGTTTTTCATGTAGTTTGATATTACGTAAATATATTCATTTTTACCAATATTTCGATACTATTTCATGTAGTATCACGATATGTGATTTGGCCTTCAAATCTCAGAATTTCGCATAATATTGCATTTTAAGCAAGTTTTCTTGCATTTTGCTTCGTACGAAAAATCATCGAATTTAGCAATATTTTAACGTTTATCATCTCCTTTTCCTCCATGTGATTTAAACAAAATATCATCGAATTAGGCAATATTTTGCCGTTTTCCACGTTTTTGTGAATTTTCCGTCCATGGGTATTAATTCATATATATATACGATAAAAATGATGCAAACACATAATTGATTAGATAATAACCTTAAATACTTCATTTTCAATCATCTATTTGTTTCTCGTTAAAATACTGAGTAAGATATTGAAAAGGGGAGAAGTTCGGTTTTTATTGCATATATCGACGTTTCAGCCGGATTAGGGCGTTTTACGTGTACATCTTCCCTCGTTAATATAAACGGAAAATCAAGAACATTATAGTTAATTGTAATAAAAACACATTGTTTTTTATCATTTGTATTGGAAACAACATTGTCATATGTCTTTTCTTGGAACTAAATAATACGAAACCTCGCTCTATGATTTGAAGTTAAAATCCTCAAATATGGTTATATAGTGACTTTTTTCACGTTTTTCATGTAATTTGATATTACGTAAATATATTCATTTTTACCAATATTTCGATACTATTTCATGTAGTATCATGATATGTGATTTGGCCTTCAAATCTCAGAATTTCGCATAATATTGCATTTTAAGCAAGTTTTCTTGCATTTTGCTTCGTACGAAAAATCATCGAATTTAGCAATATTTTAACGTTTATCATCTCCTTTTCCTCCATGTGATTTAAACAAAATATCATCGAATTAGGCAATATTTTGCCGTTTTCCACGTTTTTGTGAATTTTCCGTCCATGGGTATTAATTCATATATATATACGATAAAAATGATGCAAACACATAATTGATTAGATAATAACCTTAAATACTTCATTTTCAATCATCTATTTGTTTCTCGTTAAAATACTGAGTAAGATATTGAAAAGGGGAGAAGTTCGGTTTTTATTGCATATATCGACGTTTCAGCCGGATTAGGGCGTTTTACGTGTACATCTTCCCTCGTTAATATAAACGGAAAATCAAGAACATTTTAGTTATTTCTAATGAAAACACATTGTTTTTTATCATTTGTATTGGAAACAACATTGTCATGTCTTTTCTTGGATCTAAATAATACGAAACCTCGCTCTATGATTTGAAGTTAAAATTCTCAAATATGGTTATATAGTGACTTTTCACGTTTTTCATGGAGTTTGATATTACGCAAATATATTCATTTTTACCAATATTCCGATACTATTTCATGTAGTATCACGATATGTGATTTGGCCTTCATATCTCAGAATTTCGCATAATATTGCATTTTAAGCAAGTTTTCTTGCATTTTGTTTCGTACGAAAAATCATCGAATATAGCAATATTTTGACGTTTATCATCTCCTTTTCCTTCATGTGATTTAAACAAAATATCATCGAATTAGGCAATATTTTGCCGTTTTCCACGTTTTTGTGAATTTTCAGTCCATGGGTTTTATTTCATATATATACGATAAAAATGATGCAAACACATAATTGATTAGATAATAACCTTAAATACTTCATTTTCAATCATCTATTTGTTTCTCGTTAAAATACTGAGTAAGATATTGAAAAGGGGAGAAGTTCGGTTTTTATTGCATATATCGACGTTTCAGCCGGATTAGAGCGGTTTTACGTGTACATTTTCCATCGGTAATATAAACGGAAAATCAAGAACATTATAGTTAATTGTAATAAAAACACATTGTTTTTTATCATTTGTATTGGAAACAACATTGTCATATGTCTTTTCTTGGAACTAAATAATACGAAACCTCGCTCTATGATTTGAAGTTAAAATCCTCAAATATGGTTATATAGTGACTTTTTTCACGTTTTTCATGTAATTTGATATTACGTAAATATATTCATTTTTACCAATATTTCGATACTATTTCATGTAGTATCATGATATGTGATTTGGCCTTCAAATCTCAGAATTTCGCATAATATTGCATTTTAAGCAAGTTTTCTTGCATTTTGCTTCGTACGAAAAATTATCGAATTTAGCAATATTTTAACGTTTATCATCTCCTTTTCCTTCATGTGATTTAAACAAAATATCATCGAATTAGGCAATATTTTGCCGTTTTCCACGTTATTGTGAATTTTCAGTCCATGGGTTTTATTTCATATATATACGATAAAAATGATGCAAACACATAATTGATTAGATAATAACCTTAAATACTTCATTTTCAATCATCTATTTGTTTCTCGTTAAAATACTGAGTAAGATATTGAAAAGGGGAGAAGTTCGGTTTTTATTGCATATATCGACGTTTCAGCCGGATTAGAGCGGTTTTACGTGTACATCTTCCATCGTTAATATAAACGGAAAATCAAGAACATTATAGTTAATTCTAATGAAAACACATTGTTTTTTATCATTTGTATTGGAAACAACATTATCATATGTCTTTTCTTGGATCTAAATAATATGAAACCTCGCTCTATGATTTGAAGTTAAAATCCTCAAATATGGTTATATAGTGACTTTTTCACGTTTTTCATGTACTTTGATATTACGTAAATATATTCATTTTTACCAATATTTCGATACTATTTCATGTAGTATCACGATATGTGATTTGGCCTTGAAATCTCAGAATTTCGCAAAATATTGCATTTTAAGCAAGTTTTCTTGCATTTTGTTTCGTACGAAAAATCATCGAATTTAGCAATATTTTGACGTTTATCATCCCCTTTTCCTTCATGTGATTTAAACAAAATATCATCGAATTAGGCAATATTATGCCGTTTTCCACGTTTTTGTAAATTTTCAGTCCATGGGTATTAATTCATATATATACGGTAAAAATGATGCAAACACATAATTGATTAGATAAGAACCTTAAATACTTCATTTTCAATCAACTATTTGTTTCTCGTTAAAATACTGAGTAAGATATTGAAAAGGGGAGAAGTTCTGTTTTTATTGCATATATCGACGTTTCAGCCGGAATAGAGCGGTTTTACGTGTACATCTTCCATCAGTAATATAAACGGAAAATCAGGAACATTTTAGTTAATTCTAATGAAAACACATTGATTTTTTTTCATTTGTATTGGAAACAACATTGTCATATGTCTTTTCTTGGATCTAAATAATACGAAACCTCGCTCTATGATTCTTAGTTATAATCCTCAAATATGGTTAAATAGTGACTTTTTTCACGATTTTCATGTAGTTTGATATTACGTAATATATTCATTTTTACCAATATTTCGATACTATTTCATGTAGTATCACGATATGTGATTTGGCCTTGAAATCTCAGAATTTCGCATAATATTGCATTTTAAGCAAGTTTTCTTGCATTTTGTTTCGTACGAAAAATCATCGAATTTAGCAATATTTTGACGTTTATCATCCCCTTTTCCTTCATGTGATTTAAACAAAATATCATTGAATTAGGCAATATTTTGCCGTTTTCCACGTTTTTGTAAATTTTCAGTCCATGGGTATTAATTCATATATATACGATAAAAATGATGCAAACACATAATTGATTAGATAATAACCTTAAATACTTCATTTTCAATCATCTATTTGTTTCTCGTTAAAATACTGAGTAAGATATTGAAAAGGGGAGAAGTTCGGTTTTTATTGCATATATCGACGTTTCAGCCGGATTAGAGCGGTTTTACGTGTACATCTTCCCTCGTTAATATAAACGGAAAATCAAGAACATTTTAGTTAATTCTAATGAAAACACTTTGATTTTTATCATTTGTATTGGAAACAACATTGTCATATGTCTTTTCTTGGATCCAAATAATACGAAACCTCGCTCTATGATTTGAAGTTAAAATCCTCAAATATGGTTAAATAGTGACTTTTTTCACGTTTTTCATGTAGTTTGATATTACGTAAATATATTCATTTTTACCAATATTTCGATACTATTTCATGTAGTATCACGATATGTGATTTGGCCTTGAAATCTCAGAATTTCGCAAAATATTGTATTTTAAGCAAGTTTTCTTGCATTTTGTTTCGTACGAAAAATCATCGAATTTAGCAATATTTTGACGTTTATCATCCCCTTTTCCTTCATGTGATTTAAACAAAATATCATCGAATTAGGCAATATTTTGCCGTTTTCCACGTTTTTGTAAATTTTCAGTCCATGGGTATTAATTCATATATATACGGTAAAAATGATGCAAACACATAATTGATTAGATAATAACCTTAAATACTTCATTTTCAATCAACTATTTGTTTCTCGTTAAAATACTGAGTAAGATATTGAAAAGGGAAAAAGTTCTGTTTTTATTGCATATATCGACGTTTCAGCGGGAATAGAGCGGATTTACGTGTACATCTTCCATATAGTAATATAAACGGAAAATCAGGAACATTTTAGTTAATTCTAATGAAAACACATTGATTGTTATTATTTGTATTGGAAACAACATTGTCATATGTCTTTTCTTGAATCTAAATAATACGAAACCTCGCTCTATGATTTGAAGGTAAAATCCTCAAATATGGTTAAATAGTGACTTTTTTCACGATTTTCATGTAGTTTGATATTACGTAATATATTCATTTTTACCAATATTTCGATACTATTTCATGTAGTATCACGATATGTGATTTGGCCTTGAAATCTCAGAATTTCGCATAATATTGCATTTTAAGCAAGTTTTCTTGCATTTTGTTTCGTACGAAAAATCATGGAATATAGCAATATTTTGACGTTTATCATCTCCTTTTCCTTCATGTGATTTAAACAAAATATCATCGAATTAGGCAATATTTTGCCGTTTTCCACGTTTTTGTGAATTTTCAGTCCATGGGTTTTAATTCATATATATACGATAAAAATGATGCAAACACATAATTGATTAGATAATAACCTTAAATACTTCATTTTCAATCAACTATTTCTTTTTCGTTAAAATACTGAGTAAGATATTTAAAGGGGGAGAAGTTCTGATTTTATTGCATATATCGACGTTTCAGCCGGAATAGAGCGGTTTTCGTGTTCATCTTCCATCGATAATATAAACGGAAAATCAGGAACATTTTAGTTAATTCTAATGAAAACACATTGATTTTCTATCATTTGTATTGGAAACAACATTGTCATATGTCTTTTCTTGGATCTAAATAATACGAAACCTTGCTCTATGATTTGAAGGAAAAATCCTCAAATATGGTAAAATAGTAACTTTTTCACGTTAATCATGTAGTTTGATATTACGCAAATATATTCATTTTACCAATATTCCGATACTATTTCATGTGGTATCACGATATGTGATTTGCCCTTCAAATCTCAGAATTTCGCGTAATATTGCATTTTACGCAAGTTTTCTTGCATTTTGTTTCGTACGAAAAATCATTGAATTTAGCAATAATTTGACGTTTATCATCCCCTTTTCCTTCATGTGATTTAAACAAAATATCATCGAATTAGGCAATATTTTGCCGTTTTTCCACGTTTTTGTGAATTTTCAGTCCATGGGTATTAATTCATATATATACGATAAAAATGATCCAAACACATAATTGATTAGATAATAACCTTAAATACTTCATTTTCAATCAACTATTTGTTTCTCGTTAAAATATTGAGTAAGATATTGAAAAGGGGAGAAGTTCTGTTTTTATTGCATATATCGACGTTTCAGCGGGAATAGAGCGGATTTACGTGTACATCTTCCATATAGTAATATAAACGGAAAATCAGGAACATTTTAGTTAATTCTAATGAAAACACATTGATTTTTATTATTTGTATTGGAAACAACATTGTCATATGTCTTTTCTTGGATCTAAATAATACGAAACCTCGCTCTATGATTTGAAGGTAAAATCCTCAAATATGGTTAAATAGTAACTTTTTCACGTTCTTCATGTAGTTTGATATTACGCAAATATATTCATTTTTACCAATATTCCGATACTATTTCATGTAGTATCACGATATGTGATTTGCCCTTCAAATCTCAGAATTTCGCGTAATATTGCATTTTAAGCAAGTTTTCTTGCATTTTGTTTCGTACGAAAAATCATCGAATATAGCAATATTTTGACGTTTATCATCTCCTTTTCCTTCATGTGATTTAAACAAAATATCATCGAATTAGGCAATATTTTGCCGTTTTCCACGTTTTTGTGAATTTTCAGTCCATGGGTTTTAATTCATATATATACGATAAAAATGATGCAAACACATAATTGATTAGATAATAACCTTAAATACTTCATTTTCAATCAACTATTTCTTTTTCGTTAAAATACTGAGTAAGATATTTAAAGGGGGAGAAGTTCTGATTTTATTGCATATATCGACGTTTCAGCCGGAATAGAGCGGTTTTCGTGTACATCTTCCATCGGTAATATAAACGGAAAATCAGGAACATTTTAGTTAATTCTAATGAAAACACATTGATTTTCTATCATTTGTATTGGAAACAACATTGTCATATGTCTTTTCTTGGATCTAAATAATACGAAACCTTGCTCTATGATTTGAAGGTAAAATCCTCAAATATGGTAAAATAGTAACTTTTTCACGTTAATCATGTAGTTTGATATTACGCAAATATATTCATTTTACCAATATTCCGATACTATTTCATGTGGTATCACGATATGTGATTTGCCCTTCAAATCTCAGAATTTCGCGTAATATTGCATTTTACGCAAGTTTTCTTGCATTTTGTTTCGTACGAAAAATCATTGAATTTAGCAATATTTTGACGTTTATCATCCCCTTTTCCTTCATGTGATTTAAACAAAATATCATCGAATTAGGCAATATTTTGCCGTTTTTCCACGTTTTTGTGAATTTTCAGTCCATGGGTATTAATTCATATATATACGATAAAAATGATCCAAACACATAATTGATTAGATAATAACCTTAAATACTTCATTTTCAATCAACTATTTGTTTCTCGTTAAAATATTGAGTAAGATATTGAAAAGGGGAGAAGTTCTGTTTTTATTGCATATATCGACGTTTCAGCGGGAATAGAGCGGATTTACGTGTACATCTTCCATATAGTAATATAAACGGAAAATCAGGAACATTTTAGTTAATTCTAATGAAAACACATTGATTTTTATTATTTGTATTCGAAACAACTTTGTCATATGTCTTTTCTTGGATCTAAATAATACGAAACCTCGCTCTATGATTTGAAGGTAAAATCCTCAAATATGGTTAAATAGTAACTTTTTCACGTTCTTCATGTAGTTTGATATTACGCAAATATATTCATTTTTACCAATATTCCGATACTATTTCATGTAGTATCACGATATGTGATTTGCCCTTCAAATCTCAGAATTTCGCGTAATATTACATTTTAAGCAAGTTTTCTTGCATTTTGTTTCGTACGAAAAATCATCGAATTTAGCAATATTTTAACGTTTATCATCTCCTTTTCCTTCATGTGATTTAAACAAAATATCATCGAATTAGGCAATATTTTGCCGTTTTCCACGTTTTTGTTAATTTTCCGTCCATGGGTATTAATTCATATATATATACGATAAAAATGATGCAAACACATAATTGATTAGATAATAACCTTAAATACTTCATTTTCAATCATCTATTTGTTTATCGTTAAAATACTGAGTAAGATATTGAAAAGGTGAGAAGTCCGGTTTTTATTGCATATATCGACGTTTCAGCCAAATTAGAGCGGTTTTACGTGTACATCTTCCATCGTTAATATAAACGGAAAATCAAGAACATTATAGTTAATTCTAATGAAAACACATTGTTTTTTATCATTTATATTGGAAACAACATTATCATATGTCTTTTCTTGGATCTAAATAATATGAAACCTCGCTCTATGATTTGAAGTTAAAATCCTCAAATATGGTTATATAGTGACTTTTTCACGTTTTTCATGTACTTTGATATTACGTAAATATATTCATTTTTACCAATATTTCGATACTATTTCATGTAGTATCACGATATGTGATTTGGCCTTGAAATCTCAGAATTTCGCAAAATATTGCATTTTAAGCAAGTTTTCTTGCATTTTGTTTCGTACGAAAAATCATCGAATTTAGCAATATTTTGACGTTTATCACCCCTTTTCCTTCATGTGATTTAAACAAAATATCATCGAATTAGGCAATATTTTGCCGTTTTCCACGTTTTTGTAAATTTTCAGTCCATGGGTATTAATTCATATATATACGGTAAAAATGATGCAAACACATAATTGATTAGATAAGAACCTTAAATACTTCATTTTCAATCAACTATTTGTTTCTCGTTAAAATACTGAGTAAGATATTGAAAAGGGGAGAAGTTCTGTTTTTATTGCATATATCGACGTTTCAGCCGGAATAGAGCGGTTTTACGTGTACATCTTCCATCAGTAATATAAACGGAAAATCAGGAACATTTTAGTTAATTCTAATGAAAACACATTGATTTTTTTTCATTTGTATTGGAAACAACATTGTCATATGTCTTTTCTTGGATCTAAATAATACGAAACCTCGCTCTATGATTCTAAGTTATAATCCTCAAATATGGTTAAATAGTGACTTTTTTCACGATTTTCATGTAGTTTGATATTACGTAATATATTCATTTTTACCAATATTTCGATACTATTTCATGTAGTATCACGATATGTGATTTGGCCTTGAAATCTCAGAATTTCGCATAATATTGCATTTTAAGCAAGTTTTCTTGCATTTTGTTTCGTACGAAAAATCATCGAATTTAGCAATATTTTGACGTTTATCATCCCCTTTTCCTTCATGTGATTTAAACAAAATATAATTGAATTAGGCAATATTTTGCCGTTTTCCACGTTTTTGTAAATTTTCAGTCCATGGGTATTAATTCATATATATACGATAAAAATGATGCAAACACATAATTGATTAGATAATAACCTTAAATACTTCATTTTCAATCATCTATTTGTTTCTCGTTAAAATACTGAGTAAGATATTGAAAAGGGGAGAAGTTCGGTTTTTATTGCATATATCGACGTTTCAGCCGGATTAGAGCGGTTTTACGTGTACATCTTCCCTCGTTAATATAAACGGAAAATCAAGAACATTTTAGTTAATTCTAATGAAAACACTTTGATTTTTATCATTTGTATTGGAAACAACATTGTCATATGTCTTTTCTTGGATCCAAATAATACGAAACCTCGCTCTATGATTTGAAGTTAAAATCCTCAAATATGGTTAAATAGTGACTTTTTTCACGTTTTTCATGTAGTTTGATATTACGTAAATATATTCATTTTTACCAATATTTCGATACTATTTCATGTAGTATCACGATATGTGATTTGGCCTTGAAATCTCAGAATTTCGAAAAATATTGTATTTTAAGCAAGTTTTCTTGCATTTTGTTTCGTACGAAAAATCATCGAATTTAGCAATATTTTGACGTTTAACATCCCCTTTTCCTTCATGTGATTTAAACAAAATATCATCGAATTAGGCAATATTTTGCCGTTTTCCACGTTTTTGTAAATTTTCAGTCCATGGGTATTAATTCATATATATACGGTAAAAATGATGCAAACACATAATTGATTAGATAATAACCTTAAATACTTCATTTTCAATCAACTATTTGTTTCTCGTTAAAATACTGAGTAAGATATTGAAAAGGGAAAAAGTTCTGTTTTTATTGCATATATCGACGTTTCAGCGGGAATAGACCGGATTTACGTGTACATCTTCCATATAGTAATATAAACGGAAAATCAGGAACATTTTAGTTAATTCTAATGAAAACACATTGATTTTTATTATTTGTATTGGAAACAACATTGTCATATGTCTTTTCTTGGATCTAAATAATACGAAACCTCGCTCTATGATTTGAAGGTAAAATCCTCAAATATGGTTAAATAGTGACTTTTTTCACGATTTTCATGTAGTTTGATATTACGTAATATATTCATTTTTTACCAATATTTCGATACTATTTCATGTAGTATCACGATATGTGATTTGGCCTTGAAATCTCAGAATTTCGCATAATATTGCATTTTAAGCAAGTTTTCTTGCATTTTGTTTCGTACGAAAAATCATGGAATATAGCAATATTTTGACGTTTATCATCTCCTTTTCCTTCATGTGATTTAAACAAAATATCATCGAATTAGGCAATATTTTGCCGTTTTCCACGTTTTTGTGAATTTTCAGTCCATGGGTTTTAATTCATATATATACGATAAAAATGATGCAAACACATAATTGATTAGATAATAACCTTAAATACTTCATTTTCAATCAACTATTTCTTTTTCGTTAAAATACTGAGTAAGATATTTAAAGGGGGAGAAGTTCTGATTTTATTGCATATATCGACGTTTCAGCCGGAATAGAGCGGTTTTCGTGTTCATCTTCCATCGATAATATAAACGGAAAATCAGGAACATTTTAGTTAATTCTAATGAAAACACATTGATTTTCTATCATTTGTATTGGAAACAACATTGTCATATGTCTTTTCTTGGATCTAAATAATACGAAACCTTGCTCTATGATTTGAAGGAAAAATCCTCAAATATGGTAAAATAGTAACTTTTTCACGTTAATCATGTAGTTTGATATTACGCAAATATATTCATTTTACCAATATTCCGATACTATTTCATGTGGTATCACGATATGTGATTTGCCCTTCAAATCTCAGAATTTCGCGTAATATTGCATTTTACGCAAGTTTTCTTGCATTTTGTTTCGTACGAAAAATCATTGAATTTAGCAATAATTTGACGTTTATCATCCCCTTTTCCTTCATGTGATTTAAACAAAATATCATCGAATTAGGCAATATTTTGCCGTTTTTCCACGTTTTTGTGAATTTTCAGTCCATGGGTATTAATTCATATATATACGATAAAAATGATCCAAACACATAATTGATTAGATAATAACCTTAAATACTTCATTTTCAATTAACTATTTGTTTCTCGTTAAAATATTGAGTAAGATATTGAAAAGGGGAGAAGTTCTGTTTTTATTGCATATATCGACGTTTGAGCGGGAATAGAGCGGATTTACGTGTACATCTTCCATATAGTAATATAAACGGAAAATCAGGAACATTTTAGTTAATTCTAATGAAAACACATTGATTTTTATTATTTGTATTGGAAACAACATTGTCATATGTCTTTTCTTGGATCTAAATAATACGAAACCTCGCTCTATGATTTGAAGGTAAAATCCTCAAATATGGTTAAATAGTAACTTTTTCACGTTCTTCATGTAGTTTGATATTACGCAAATATATTCATTTTTACCAATATTCCGATACTATTTCATGTAGTATCACGATATGTGATTTGCCCTTCAAATCTCAGAATTTCGCGTAATATTGCATTTTAAGCAAGTTTTCTTGCATTTTGTTTCGTACGAAAAATCATCGAATATAGCAATATTTTGACGTTTATCATCTCCTTTTCCTTCATGTGATTTAAACAAAATATCATCGAATTAGGCAATATTTTGCCGTTTTCCACGTTTTTGTGAATTTTCAGTCCATGGGTTTTAATTCATATATATACGATAAAAATGATGCAAACACATAATTGATTAGATAATAACCTTAAATACTTCATTTTCAATCAACTATTTCTTTTTCGTTAAAATACTGAGTAAGATATTTAAAGGGGGAGAAGTTCTGATTTTATTGCATATATCGACGTTTCAGCCGGAATAGAGCGGTTTTCGTGTACATCTTCCATCGGTAATATAAACGGAAAATCAGGAACATTTTAGTTAATTCTAATGAAAACACATTGATTTTCTATCATTTGTATTGGAAACAACATTGTCATATGTCTTTTCTTGGATCTAAATAATACGAAACCTTGCTCTATGATTTGAAGGTAAAATCCTCAAATATGGTAAAATAGTAACTTTTTCACGTTAATCATGTAGTTTGATATTACGCAAATATATTCATTTTACCAATATTCCGATACTATTTCATGTGGTATCACGATATGTGATTTGCCCTTCAAATCTCAGAATTTCGCGTAATATTGCATTTTACGCAAGTTTTCTTGCATTTTGTTTCGTACGAAAAATCATTGAATTTAGCAATATTTTGACGTTTATCATCCCCTTTTCCTTCATGTGATTTAAACAAAATATCATCGAATTAGGCAATATTTTGCCGTTTTCCACGTTTTTGTTAATTTTCCGTCCATGGGTATTAATTCATATATATATACGATAAAAATGATGCAAACACATAATTGATTAGATAATAACCTTAAATACTTCATTTTCAATCATCTATTTGTTTATCGTTAAAATACTGAGTAAGATATTGAAAAGGTGAGAAGTCCGGTTTTTATTGCATATATCGACGTTTCAGCCAAATTAGAGCGGTTTTACGTGTACATCTTCCATCGTTAATATAAACGGAAAATCAAGAACATTATAGTTAATTCTAATGAAAACACATTGTTTTTTATCATTTATATTGGAAACAACATTATCATATGTCTTTTCTTGGATCTAAATAATATGAAACCTCGCTCTATGATTTGAAGGTTAAATCCTCAAATATGGTTATATAGTGACTTTTTCACGTTTTTCATGTACTTTGATATTACGTAAATATATTCATTTTTACCAATATTTCGATACTATTTCATGTAGTATCACGATATGTGATTTGGCCTTGAAATCTCAGAATTTCGCAAAATATTGCATTTTAAGCAAGTTTTCTTGCATTTTGTTTCGTACGAAAAATCATCGAATTTAGCAATATTTTGACGTTTATCATCCCCTTTTCCTTCATGTGATTTAAACAAAATATCATCGAATTAGGCAATATTTTGCCGTTTTCCACGTTTTTGTAAATTTTCAGTCCATGGGTATTAATTCATATATATACGGTAAAAATGATGCAAACACATAATTGATTAGATAAGAACCTTAAATACTTCATTTTCAATCAACTATTTGTTTCTCGTTAAAATACTGAGTAAGATATTGAAAAGGGGAGAAGTTCTGTTTTTATTGCATATATCGACGTTTCAGCCGGAATAGAGCGGTTTTACGTGTACATCTTCCATCAGTAATATAAACGGAAAATCAGGAACATTTTAGTTAATTCTAATGAAAACACATTGATTTTTTTTCATTTGTATTGGAAACAACATTGTCATATGTCTTTTCTTGGATCTAAATAATACGAAACCTCGCTCTATGATTCTAAGTTATAATCCTCAAATATGGTTAAATAGTGACTTTTTTCACGATTTTCATGTAGTTTGATATTACGTAATATATTCATTTTTACCAATATTTCGATACTATTTCATGTAGTATCACGATATGTGATTTGGCCTTGAAATCTCAGAATTTCGCATAATATTGCATTTTAAGCAAGTATTCTTGCATTTTGTTTCGTACGAAAAATCATCGAATTTAGCAATATTTTGACGTTTATCATCCCCTTTTCCTTCATGTGATTTAAACAAAATATCATTGAACTAGGCAATATTTTGCCGTTTTCCACGTTTTTGTAAATTTTCAGTCCATGGGTATTAATTCATATATATACGATAAAAATGATGCAAACACATAATTGATTAGATAATAACCTTAAATACTTCATTTTCAATCATCTATTTGTTTCTCGTTAAAATACTGAGTAAGATATTGAAAAGGGGAGAAGTTCGGTTTTTATTGCATATATCGACGTTTCAGCCGGATTAGAGCGGTTTTACGTGTACATCTTCCCTCGTTAATATAAACGGAAAATCAGGAACATTTTAGTTAATTCTAATGAAAACACATTGATTTTTATTATTTGTATTGGAAACAACATTGTCATATGTCTTTTCTTGGATCTAAATAATACGAAACCTCGCTCTATGATTTGAAGGTAAAATCCTCAAATATGGTTAAATAGTAACTTTTTCACGTTCTTCATGTAGTTTGATATTACGCAAATATATTCATTTTTACCAATATTCCGATACTATTTCATGTAGTATCACGATATGTGATTTGCCCTTCAAATCTCAGAATTTCGCGTAATATTGCATTTTAAGCAAGTTTTCTTGCATTTTGTTTCGTACGAAAAATCATCGAATATAGCAATATTTTGACGTTTATCATCTCCTTTTCCTTCATGTGATTTAAACAAAATATCATCGAATTAGGCAATATTTTGCCGTTTTCCACGTTTTTGTGAATTTTCAGTCCATGGGTTTTAATTCATATATATACGATAAAAATGATGCAAACACATAATTGATTAGATAATAACCTTAAATACTTCATTTTCAATCAACTATTTCTTTTTCGTTAAAATACTGAGTAAGATATTTAAAGGGGGAGAAGTTCTGATTTTATTGCATATATCGACGTTTCAGCCGGAATAGAGCGGTTTTCGTGTACATCTTCCATCGGTAATATAAACGGAAAATCAGGAACATTTTAGTTAATTCTAATGAAAACACATTGATTTTCTATCATTTGTATTGGAAACAACATTGTCATATGTCTTTTCTTGGATCTAAATAATACGAAACCTTGCTCTATGATTTGAAGGTAAAATCCTCAAATATGGTAAAATAGTAACTTTTTCACGTTAATCATGTAGTTTGATATTACGCAAATATATTCATTTTACCAATATTCCGATACTATTTCATGTGGTGTCACGATATGTGATTTGCCCTTCAAATCTCAGAATTTCGCGTAATATTGCATTTTACGCAAGTTTTCTTGCATTTTGTTTCGTACGAAAAATCATTGAATTTAGCAATATTTTGACGTTTATCATCCCCTTTTCCTTCATGTGATTTAAACAAAATATCATCGAATTAGGCAATATTTTGCCGTTTTTCCACGTTTTTGTGAATTTTCAGTCCATGGGTATTAATTCATATATATACGATAAAAATGATCCAAACACATAATTGATTAGATAATAACCTTAAATACTTCATTTTCAATCAACTATTTGTTTCTCGTTAAAATATTGAGTAAGATATTGAAAAGGGGAGAAGTTCTGTTTTTATTGCATATATCGACGTTTCAGCGGGAATAGAGCGGATTTACGTGTACATCTTCCATATAGTAATATAAACGGAAAATCAGGAACATTTTAGTTAATTCTAATGAAAACACATTGATTTTTATTATTTGTATTCGAAACAACTTTGTCATATGTCTTTTCTTGGATCTAAATAATACGAAACCTCGCTCTATGATTTGAAGGTAAAATCCTCAAATATGGTTAAATAGTAACTTTTTCACGTTCTTCATGTAGTTTGATATTACGCAAATATATTCATTTTTACCAATATTCCGATACTATTTCATGTAGTATCACGATATGTGATTTGCCCTTCAAATCTCAGAATTTCGCGTAATATTACATTTTAAGCAAGTTTTCTTGCATTTTGTTTCGTACGAAAAATCATCGAATTTAGCAATATTTTGACGTTTATCATCCCCTTTTCCTTCATGTGATTTAAACAAAATATCATCGAATTAGGCAATATTTTGCCGTTTTCCACGTTTTTGTAAATTTTCAGTAAATGGGTATTAATTCATATATATACGATAAAAATGATGCAAACACATAACTGATTACATAATAACCTTAAATACTTCATTTTCAATCAACTATTTGTTTCTCGTTAAAATACTGAGTAAGATATTGAAAAGGGGAGAAGTTCTGTTTTTATTGCATATATCGACGTTTCAGCCGGAATAGAGCGGTTTTACGAGTTCATCTTCCATCAGTAATATAAACGGAAAATCAGGAACATTTTAGTTAATTCTAATGAAAACACATTGATTTTTATCATTTGTATTGGAAACAACATTGTCATATGTCTTTTCTTGGATCTAAATAATACGAAACCTTGCTCTATGATTCTAAGTTATAATCCTCAAATATGGTTATATAGTGACTTTTTTCACGATTTTCATGTAGTTTGATATTACGTAAATATAATCATTTTTACCAATATTTCGATACTATTTCATGTAGTATGACGATATGTGATTTGGCCTTGAAATCTCAGAATTTCGCATAATATTGCATTTTAAGCAAGTTTTCTTGCATTTTGTTTCGTACGAAAAATCATCGAATATAGCAATATTTTGACGTTTATCATCTCCTTTTCCTTCATGTGATTTAAACAAAATATCATCGAATTAGGCAATATTTTGCCGTTTTCCACGTTTTTGTGAATTTTCAGTCCATGGGTTTTAATTCATATATATACGATAAAAATGATGCAAACACATAATTGATTAGATAATAACCATAAATACTTCATTTTCAATCAACTATTTCTTTTTCGTTAAAATACTGAGTAAGATATTTAAAGGGGGAGAAGTTCTGATTTTATTGCATATATCGACGTTTCAGCCGGAATAGAGCGGTTTTCGTGTACATCTTCCATCGGTAATATAAACGGAAAATCAGGAACATTTTAGTTAATTCTAATGAAAACACATTGATTTTCTATCATTTGTATTGGAAACAACATTGTCATATGTCTTTTCTTGGATCTAAATAATACGAAACCTTGCTCTATGATTTGAAGGTAAAATCCTCAAATATGGTAAAATAGTAACTTTTTCACGTTAATCATGTAGTTTGATATTACGCAAATATATTCATTTTACCAATATTCCGATACTATTTCATGTGGTATCACGATATGTGATTTGCCCTTCAAATCTCAGAATTTCGCGTAATATTGCATTTTACGCAAGTTTTCTTGCATTTTGTTTCGTACGAAAAATCATTGAATTTAGCAATATTTTGACGTTTATCATCCCCTTTTCCTTCATGTGATTTAAACAAAATATCATCGAATTAGGCAATATTTTGCCGTTTTTCCACGTTTTTGTGAATTTTCAGTCCATGGGTATTAATTCATATATATACGATAAAAATGATCCAAACACATAATTGATTAGATAATAACCTTAAATACTTCATTTTCAATCAACTATTTGTTTCTCGTTAAAATATTGAGTAAGATATTGAAAAGGGGAGAAGTTCTGTTTTTATTGCATATATCGACGTTTCAGCGGGAATAGAGCGGATTTACGTCTACATCTTCCATATAGTAATATAAACGGAAAATCAGGAACATTTTAGTTAATTCTAATGAAAACACATTGATTTTTATTATTTGTATTCGAAACAACTTTGTCATATGTCTTTTCTTGGATCTAAATAATACGAAACCTCGCTCTATGATTTGAAGGTAAAATCCTCAAATATGGTTAAATAGTAACTTTTTCACGTTCTTCATGTAGTTTGATATTACGCAAATATATTCATTTTTACCAATATTCCGATACTATTTCATGTAGTATCACGATATGTGATTTGCCCTTCAAATCTCAGAATTTCGCGTAATATTACATTTTAAGCAAGTTTTCTTGCATTTTGTTTCGTACGAAAAATCATCGAATTTAGCAATATTTTGACGTTTATCATCCCCTTTTCCTTCATGTGATTTAAACAAAATATCATCGAATTAGGCAATATTTTGCCGTTTTCCACGTTTTTGTAAATTTTCAGTAAATGGGTATTAATTCATATATATACGATAAAAATGATGCAAACACATAACTGATTACATAATAACCTTAAATACTTCATTTTCAATCAACTATTTGTTTCTCGTTAAAATACTGAGTAAGATATTGAAAAGGGGAGAAGTTCTGTTTTTATTGCATATATCGACGTTTCAGCCGGAATAGAGCGGTTTTACGAGTTCATCTTCCATCAGTAATATAAACGGAAAATCAGGAACATTTTAGTTAATTCTAATGAAAACACATTGATTTTTATCATTTGTATTGGAAACAACATTGTCATATGTCTTTTCTTGGATCTAAATAATACGAAACCTTGCTCTATGATTCTAAGTTATAATCCTCAAATATGGTTATATAGTGACTTTTTTCACGATTTTCATGTAGTTTGATATTACGTAAATATAATCATTTTTACCAATATTTCGATACTATTTCATGTAGTATGACGATATGTGATTTGGCCTTGAAATCTCAGAATTTCGCATAATATTGCATTTTAAGCAAGTTTTCTTGCATTTTGTTTCGTACGAAAAATCATCGAATATAGCAATATTTTGACGTTTATCATCTCCTTTTCCTTCATGTGATTTAAACAAAATATCATCGAATTAGGCAATATTTTGCCGTTTTCCACGTTTTTGTGAATTTTCAGTCCATGGGTTTTAATTCATATATATACGATAAAAATGATGCAAACACATAATTGATTAGATAATAACCTTAAATACTTCATTTTCAATCAACTATTTCTTTTTCGTTAAAATACTGAGTAAGATATTTAAAGGGGGAGAAGTTCTGATTTTATTGCATATATCGACGTTTCAGCCGGAATAGAGCGGTTTTCGTGTACATCTTCCATCGGTAATATAAACGGAAAATCAGGAACATTTTAGTTAATTCTAATGAAAACACATTGATTTTCTATCATTTGTATTGGAAACAACATTGTCATATGTCTTTTCTTGGATCTAAATAATACGAAACCTTGCTCTATGATTTGAAGGTAAAATCCTCAAATATGGTAAAATAGTAACTTTTTCACGTTAATCATGTAGTTTGATATTACGCAAATATATTCATTTTACCAATATTCCGATACTATTTCATGTGGTATCACGATATGTGATTTGCCCTTCAAATCTCAGAATTTCGCGTAATATTGCATTTTACGCAAGTTTTCTTGCATTTTGTTTCGTACGAAAAATCATTGAATTTAGCAATATTTTGACGTTTATCATCCCCTTTTCCTTCATGTGATTTAAACAAAATATCATCGAATTAGGCAATATTTTGCCGTTTTTCCACGTTTTTGTGAATTTTCAGTCCATGGGTATTAATTCATATATATACGATAAAAATGATCCAAACACATAATTGATTAGATAATAACCTTAAATACTTCATTTTCAATCAACTATTTGTTTCTCGTTAAAATATTGAGTAAGATATTGAAAAGGGGAGAAGTTCTGTTTTTATTGCATATATCGACGTTTCAGCGGGAATAGAGCGGATTTACGTCTACATCTTCCATATAGTAATATAAACGGAAAATCAGGAACATTTTAGTTAATTCTAATGAAAACACATTGATTTTTATTATTTGTATTCGAAACAACTTTGTCATATGTCTTTTCTTGGATCTAAATAATACGAAACCTCGCTCTATGATTTGAAGGTAAAATCCTCAAATATGGTTAAATAGTAACTTTTTCACGTTCTTCATGTAGTTTGATATTACGCAAATATATTCATTTTTACCAATATTCCGATACTATTTCATGTAGTATCACGATATGTGATTTGCCCTTCAAATCTCAGAATTTCGCGTAATATTACATTTTAAGCAAGTTTTCTTGCATTTTGTTTCGTACGAAAAATCATCGAATTTAGCAATATTTTGACGTTTATCATCCCCTTTTCCTTCATGTGATTTAAACAAAATATCATCGAATTAGGCAATATTTTGTCGTTTTCCACGTTTTTGTAAATTTTCAGTAAATGGGTATTAATTCATATATATACGATAAAAATGATGCAAACACATAATTGATTACATAATAACCTTAAATACTTCATTTTCAATCAACTATTTGTTTCTCGTTAAAATACTGAGTAAGATATTGAAAAGGGGAGAAGTTCTGTTTTTATTGCATATATCGACGTTTCAGCCGGAATAGAGCGGTTTTACGAGTTCATCTTCCATCAGTAATATAAACGGAAAATCAGGAACATTTTAGTTAATTCTAATGAAAACACATTGATTTTTATCATTTGTATTGGAAACAACATTGTCATATGTCTTTTCTTGGATCTAAATAATACGAAACCTTGCTCTATGATTCTAAGTTATAATCCTCAAATATGGTTATATAGTGACTTTTTTCACGATTTTCATGTAGTTTGATATTACGTAAATATAATCATTTTTACCAATATTTCGATACTATTTCATGTAGTATGACGATATGTGATTTGGCCTTGAAATCTCAGAATTTCGCATAATATTGCATTTTAAGCAAGTTTTCTTGCATTTTGTTTCGTACGAAAAATCATCGAATATAGCAATATTTTGACGTTTATCATCTCCTTTTCCTTCATGTGATTTAAACAAAATATCATCGAATTAGGCAATATTTTGCCGTTTTCCACGTTTTTGTGAATTTTCAGTCCATGGGTTTTAATTCATATATATACGATAAAAATGATGCAAACACATAATTGATTAGATAATAACCTTAAATACTTCATTTTCAATCAACTATTTCTTTCTCGTTAAAATACTGAGTAAGATATTTAAAGGGGGAGAAGTTCTGATTTTATTGCATATATCGACGTTTCAGCCGGAATAGAGCGGTTTTCGTGTACATCTTCCATCGGTAATATAAACGGAAAATCAGGAACATTTTAGTTAATTCTAATGAAAACACATTGATTTTCTATCATTTGTATTGGAAACAACATTGTCATATGTCTTTTCTTGGATCTAAATAATACGAAACCTCGCTCTATGATTTGAAGGTAAAATCCTCAAATATGGTTAAATAGTAATTTTTTCACGTTAATCATGTAGTTTGATATTACGCAAATATATTCATTTTACCAATATTCCGATACTATTTCATGTGGTATCACGATATGTGATTTGCCCTTCAAATCTCAGAATTTCGCGTAATATTGCATTTCACGCAAGTTTTCTTGCATTTTGTTTCGTACGAAAAATCATTGAATTTAGCAATATTTTGACGTTTATCATCCCCTTTTCCTTCATGTGATTTAAACAAAATATCATCGAATTAGGCAATATTTTGCCGTTTTTCCACGTTTTTGTGAATTTTCAGTCCATGGGTATTAATTCATATATATACGATAAAAATGATCCAAACATATAATTGATTAGATAATAACCTTAAATACTTCATTTTCAGTCAACTATTTGTTTCTCGTTAAAATATTGAGTAAGATATTGAAAAGGGGAGAAGTTCTGTTTTTATTGCATATATCGACGTTTCAGCGGGAATAGAGCGGATTTACGTGTACATCTTCCATATAGTAATATAAACGGAAAATCAGGAACATTTTAGTTAATTCTAATGAAAACACATTGATTTTTATCATTTGTATTGGAAACAACATTGTCATATGTCTTTTCTTGGATCTAAATAATACGAAACCTCGCTCTATGATTTGAAGTTAAAATCCTCAAATATTGTTATATAGTGACTTTTTTCACGTTTTTCATGTAGTTTGATATTACGTAAATATATTCATTTTTACCAATATTTCGATACTATTTCATGTAGTATCACGATATTTGATTTGGCCTTCAAATCTCAGAATTTCGCATAATATTGCATTTTAAGCAAGTTTTCTTGCATTTTGTTCTTACGAAAAATCATCGAATATAGCAAGATTTTGACGTTTATCATCTCCTTTTCCTTCATGTGATTTAAACAAAATATCATCGAATTAGGCAATATTTTGCCGTTTTCCACGTTTTCGTGAATTTTCAGTCTATGGGTATTAATTCATTATATATACGACAAAAATGATGCAAACACATAATTGCTTAGATAATAACCTTAAATACTTCATTTTCAATCATCTATTTGTTTCTCGTTAAAATACTGAGTAAGATGTTGAAAAGGGGAGAAGTTCGGTTTTTATTGCATTTATCGACGTTTCAGCCGGATTAGAGCGGTTTTACGTGTACATCTTCCCTCGTTAATATAAACGGAAAATCAAGAACATTATAGTTAATTCTAATGAAAACACATTGTTTTTTATCATTTGTATAGGAAACAACATTTTCATATGTCTTTTCTTGGAACTAAATAATACGAAACCTCGCTCTATGATTTGAAGGTAAAATCCTCAAATATGGTAAAATAGTGACTTTTTCACGTTAATCATGTAGTTTGATATGGAAATCGTTTTGCATATTTGCGATCATTTTCAATCATTTGCAAATTTGATGCAAATATGTTCATTTTTACCAATATTTCGATACTATTTCATGTAGTATCACGATATGTGATTTGGCCTTCAAATGTAAGAATTTCGCATAATATTGCATTTTAAGCAAGTTTTCTTGCATTTTGTTTCGTACGAAAAATCATCGAATTTAGCAATATTTTGACGTTTATCATCCCCTTTTCCTTTATATAATTTAAACAAAATATCATCGAATTAGGCAATTTTTTGCCGTTTTTCCACGTTTTTGTGAATTTTCAGTCTATGGGTCTTAATTCATTATATATACGATAAAAATGATGCAAACACATAATTGATTAGATAATAACCTTAAATACTTCATTTTTAATCAACTATTTGTTTCTCGTTAAAATACTGAGTAAGATATTGAAAAGGGGAGAAGTTCTGTTTTTATTGCATGCATTAATTGTACGTTTCAGCCGGAATAGAGCGGTTTTACGTTTACATCTTAAATCAGTAATATAAACGGAAAATCAGGAACATTTTAGTTAATTCTAATGAAAACACATTGATTTTTATCATTTGTATTGGAAACAACATTGTCATATGTCTTTTCTTGGAACTAAATAATACGAAACCTCGCTCTATGATTTGAAGTTAAAATCCTCAAATATGGTTATATAGTGACTTTTTTCACGTTTTTCATGTAGTTTGATATTACGTAAATATATTCATCTTTACCAATATTTCGATACTATTTCATGTAGTATCACGATATGTGATTTGGCCTTCAAATCTCAGATTTTCGCATAATATTGCATTTTAAGCAAGTTTTCTTGCATTTTGCTTCGTACGAAAAATCATCGAATTTAGCAATATTTTGACGTTTATCATCCCCTTTTCCTTCATGTGATTTAAACAAAATATCATCGAATTAGGCAATATTTTGCCGTTTTCCACGTTTATGTGAATTTTCAGTCCATGGGTATTCATATTATATACGATAAAAATGATGCAAACACATAATTGATTAGATAATAACCTTAAATACTTCATTTTCAATCAACTATTTATTTCTCGGTAAAATACTGAGTAAGATATTGAAAGGGGGAGAAGTTCTGATTTTATTGCATATATCGACGTTTCAGCTGGAATAGAGCGGTTTTCGTATACATCTTCCATCGGTAATATAAACGGAAAATCAGGAACATTTTAGTTAATTCTAATGAAAACACATTGATTTTTATCATTTGTATTGGAAACAACATTGTCATATGTCTTTTCTTGGATCTAAATAATACGAAACCTCGCTCTATGATTTGAAGGTAAAATCCTCATATATGGTAAAATAGTAACTTCTTCACGTTAATCATGTAGTTTGATAATACGCAAATATATTCATTTTTACCAATATTCCGATACTATTTCATGTAGTATCACGATATGTGATTTGCCCTTCAAATCTCAGAATTTCGCGTAATATTGCATTTTAAGCAAGTTTTCTTGCATTTTGTTTCGTACGAAAAATCATCGAATATAGCAATATTTTCACGTTTATCATCTCCTTTTCCTTCATGTGATTTAAACAAAATATCATCGAATTAGGCAATATTTTGCCGTTTTCCACGTTTTTGTGAATTTTCAGTCCATAGGTTTTAATTCATATATATACGATAAAAATGATGCAAACACCTAATTGATTAGATAATAACCTTAAATACTTCATTTTCAATCAACTATTTCTTTCTCGTTAAAATACTGAATAAAATATTGAAAGGGGAAGAAGTTCTGATTTTATTGCATATATCGACGTTTCAGCCGGAATAGAGCGGTTTTCGTGTACATCTTCCATCGGTAATATAAACGGAAAATCAGGAACATTTTAGTTAATTCTAATGAAAACACATTATTTTTATCATTTGTATTGGAAACAACATTGTCATATGTCTTTTCTTTGATCTAAATAATACGAAACCTCGCTCTATGATTTGAAGGTAAAATCCTCAAATATGGTAAAATAGTAACATTTTCACGTTAATCATGTAGTTTGATATTACGCAAATATATTCATTTTTACCAATATTCCGATACTATTCCATGTAGTATCACGATATGTGATTTGCCCTTCAAATCTCCGAATTTCGCGTAATATTGCATATTAAGCAAGTTTTCTTGCATTTTGTTTCGTACGAAAAATCATCGAATTTAGCAATATTTTGACGTTTATCATCCCCTTTTCCTTCATGTGATTTAAACAAAATATCATCGAATTAGGCAATATTTTGCCGTTTTTCACACGTTTTTGTGAATTTTCAGTCCATGGGTATTAATTCATATATATACGATAAAAATGATGCAAACACATAATTGATTAGATAATAACCTTAAATACTTCATTTTCAATCAACTATTTGTTTCTCGTTAAAATACTGAGTAAGATATTGAAAATGGGAGAAGTTCTGTTTTTATTGCATATATCGGCGTTTCAGCCGGAATAGAGCGATTTTCGTGTATATCTTCCATCGGTAATATAAACGGAAAATCAAGAACATTATAGTTAATTCTAATGAAAACACATTGTTTTTTATCATTTGTATTGGAAACAACATTGTCATATGTCTTTTCTTGGATCTAAATAATACGAAACCTCGCTCTATGATTTGAAGTTAAAATCCTCAAATATGGTTATATAGTGACTTTTTTCACGTTTTTCATGTAGTTTGATATTACGTAAATATATTCATTTTTACCAATATTTCGATACTATTTCATGTAGTTTCACGATATGTGATTTGGCCTTCAAATCTCAGAATTTCGCATAATATTGCATTTTAAGCAAGTTTTCTTGCATTTTGTTCTTACGAAAAATCATCGAATATAGCAATATTTTGACGTTAATCATCTCCTTTTCCTTCATGTGATTTAAACAAAATATCATCGAATTAGGCAATATTTTGCCGTTTTCCACGTTTTTGTGAATTTTCAGTCCATGAGTTTTAATTCATATATATACGATAAAAATGAAGCAAACACATAATTGATTAGATAATAACCTTAAATACTTCATTTTCAATCAACTATTTCTTTCTCGTTAAAATACTGAGTAAGATATTGAAAGGGGGAGAAGTTCTGATTTTATTGCATATATCGACGTTTCAGCTGGAATTGAGCAATTTTCGTGTACCTCTTCCATCGGTAATATAAACGGAAAATCAAGAACATTATAGTTAATTCTAATGAAAACACATTGTTTTTTATCATTTGTATAGGAAACAACATTGTCATATGTCTTTTCTTGGAACTAAATAATACGAAACCTCGCTCTATGATTTAAAGGTAAAATCCTCATATATGGTAAAATAGTGACTTTTTCACGTTAATCATGTAGTTTGATATGCAAATCGTTTTGCATATTTGCGATCATTTTCAATCATTTGCAAATTTGATGCAAATATATTCATTTTTACCAATATTTCGATACTATTTCATGTAGTATCACGATATGTGATTTGGCCTTCAAATAAAAGAATTTCGGATAATATTGCATTTTAAGCAAGTTTTCTTGCATTTTGTTTCGTACGAAAAATCATCGAATATAGCAATATTTTGACGTTTATCATCTCTTTTTCCTTCATGTGATTTAAACAAAATATCATCGAATTAGGCAATATTTTGCCGTTTTCCACGTTTTTGTGAATTTTCAGTCCATAGGTTTTAATTCATATGTATACGATAAAAATGATGCAAACACATAATTGATTAGATAATAACCTTAAATACTTCATTTTCAATCATCTATTTGTTTCACGTTAAAATACTGAGTAAGATATTGAAAAGGGGAGAAGTTCGGTTTTTATTGCATATATCGACGTTTCAGCCGGATTAGAGCGGTTTTACGTGTACATCTTCCATCGTTAATATAAACGGAAAATCAAGAACATTATAGTTAATTCTAATGAAAACACATTGTTTTTTATCATTTGTATTGGAAACAACATTGTCATATGTCTTTTCTTGGATCTAAATAATACGAAACCTCGCTCTATGATTTGAAGATAAATCCTCAAATATGGTTATATAGTGACTTTTTTCACGTTTTTCATGTAGTTTGATATTACGTAAATATATTCATTTTTACCAATATTTCGATACTATTTCATGTAGTATCACGATATGTGATTTGGCCTTCAAATCTCAGAATTTCGCATAATATTGCATTTTAAGCAAGTTTTCTTGCATTTTGTTCTTACGAAAAATCATCGAATATAGCAATATTTTGACGTTTATCATCTCCTTTTCCTTCATGTGATTTAAACAAAATATCATCGAATTAGGCAATATTTTGCCGTTTTCCACGTTTTTGTGAATTTTCAGTCCATGGGTTTTAGTTCATATATATACGATAAAAATGATGCAAACACATAATTGATTAGATAATAACCTTAAATACTTCATTTCCAATCAACTATTTGTTTCTCGTTAAAATACTGAGTAAGATATTTAAAAGGGGAGAAGTTCTGTTTTTATTGCATATATCGACGTTTCAGCCGGAATAGAGCGATTTTCGTGTACATCTTCCATCGGTAATATAAACGGAAAACCAGGAACATTTTAGTTAATTCTAATGAAAACACTTTGATTTTTATCATTTGTATTGGAAACAACATTGTCATATGTCTTTTCTTGGATCCAAATAATACGAAACCTCGCTCTATGATTTGAAGTTAAAATCCTCAAATATGGTTAAATAGTGACTTTTTTCACGTTTTTCATGTAGTTTGATATTACGTAAATATATTCATTTTCACCAATATTTCGATACTATTTCATGTAGTATCACGATATGTGATTTGGCCTTGAAATCTCAGAATTTCGCATAATATTGCATTTCAAGCAAGTTTTCTTGCATTTTGTTTCGTACGAGAAATCATCGAATTTAGCAATATTTTGACGTTTATCATCCCCTTTTCCTTCATGTGATTTAAACAAAATATCATCGAATTAGGCAATATTTTGCCGTTTTCCACGTTTTTGTAAATTTTCAGTCCATGGGTATTAATTCATATATATACGATAAAAATGATGCAAATACATAATTGATTAGATAATAACCTTAAATACTTCATTTTCAATCATCTATTTGTTTCTCGTTAAAATACTGAGTAAGATATTGAAAAGGGGAGAAATTCGGTTTTAATTGCATATATCGACGTTTCAGCCGGATTAGAGCGGTTTTACGTGTACATCTTCCCTCGTTAATATAAACGGAAAATCAAGAACATTATAGTTAATTCTAATGAAAACACATTGTTTTTTATCATTTGTATTGGAAACAACATTGTCATATGTCTTTTCTTGGATCTAAATAATACGAAACCTCGCTCTATGATTTGAAGGTAAAATCCTCAAATATGGTAAAATAGTAACTTTTTCACGTTAATCATGTAGTTTGATATTACGCAAATATATTCATTTTTACCAATATTCCGATACTATTTCATGTAGTTCACGATATGTGATTTGGCCTTCAAATCTCAGAATTTCGCGTAATATTGCATTTTAAGCAAGTTTTCTTGCATTTTGTTTCGTACGAAAAATCATCGAATTTAGCAATATTTTGACGTTTATCATCACCTTTTCCTTCATGTGATTTAAACAAAATATCATCGAATTAGGCAATATTTTGCCGTTTTCCACGTTTTTGTGAATTTTCCGTCCATGGGTATTAATTCATATATATATACGATAAAAATGATGCAAACACATAATTGATTAGATAATAACCTTAAATACTTCATTTTCAATCAACTATTTCTTTCTCGTTAAAATACTGAGTAAGATATTGAAAGGGGGAGAAGTTCTGATTTTATTGCATATATCGACGTTTCAGCCGGAATAGAGCGGTTTTCGTGTACATCTTCCATCGGTAATATAAACGGAAAATCTGGAACATTTTAGTTAATTCTAATGAAAACACATTGATTTTTATCATTTGTATTGGAAACAACATTGTCATATGTCTTTTCTTGGAACTAAATAATACGAAACCTCGCTCTATGATTTGAAGTTAAAATCCTCAAATATGGTTATATAGTGACTTTTTTCACGTTTTTCATGTAGTTTGATATTACGTAAATATATTCATCTTTACCAATATTTCGATACTATTTCATGTAGTATCACGATATGTGATTTGGCCTTCAAATCTCAGATTTTCGCATAATATTGCATTTTAAGCAAGTTTTCTTGCATTTTGCTTCGTACGAAAAATCATCGAATTTAGCAATATTTTAACGTTTATCATCTCCTTTTCCTTCATGTGATTTAAACAAAATATCATCGAATTAGGCAATACTTTGCCGTTTTCCACGTTTTTGTGAATTTTCCGTCCATGGGTATTAATTCATATATATATATATACGATAAAAATGATGCAAACACATAATTGATTAGATAATAACCTTAAATACTTCATTTCCAATCATCTATTTGTTTCTCGTTAAAATACTGAGTAAGATATTGAAAAGGGGAGAAGTTCGGTTTTTATTGCATATATCGACGTTTCAGCCGGATTAGAGCGGTTTTACGTGTACATCTTCCATCGTTAATATAAACGGAAAATCAAGAACATTATAGTTAATTCTAATGAAAACACATTGTTTTTTATCATTTGTATTGGAAACAACATTGTCATATGTCTTTTCTTGGATCTAAATAATACGAAACCTCGCTCTATGATTTGAAGTTAAAATCCTCAAATATTGTTATATAGTGACTTTTTTCACGTTTTTCATGTAGTTTGATATTACGTAAATATATTCATTTTTACCAATATTTCGATACTATTTCATGTAGTATCACGATATGTGATTTGGCCTTCAAATCTCAGAATTTCGCATAATATTGCATTTTAAGCAAGTTTTCTTGCATTTTGTTCTTACGAAAAATCATCGAATATAGCAAGATTTTGACGTTTATCATCTCCTTTTCCTTCATGTGATTTAAACAAAATATCATCGAATTAGGCAATATTTTGCCGTTTTTCCACGTTTTTGTGAATTTTCAGTCTATGGGTATTAATTCATTATATATACGATAAAAATGATGCAAACACATAATTGCTTAGATAATAACCTTAAATACTTCATTTTCAATCATCTATTTGTTTCTCGTTAAAATACTGAGTAAGATGTTGAAAAGGGGAGAAGTTCGGTTTTTATTGCATTTATCGACGTTTCAGCCGGATTAGAGCGGTTTTACGTGTACATCTTCCCTCGTTAATATAAACGGAAAATCAAGAACATTATAGTTAATTCTAATGAAAACACATTGTTTTTTATCATTTGTATAGGAAACAACATTTTCATATGTCTTTTCTTGGAACTAAATATTACGAAACCTCGCTCTATGATTTGAAGGTAAAATCCTCAAATATGGTAAAATAGTGACTTTTTCACGTTAATCATGTAGTTTGATATGCAAATCGTTTTGCATATTTGCGATCATTTTCAATCATTTGCAAATTTGATGCAAATATGTTCATTTTTACCAATATTTCGATACTATTTCATGTAGTATCACGATATGTGATTTGGCCTTCAAATCTAAGAATTTCGCATAATATTGCATTTTAAGCAAGTTTTCTTGCATTTTGTTTCGTACGAAAAATCATCGAATTTAGCAATATTTTGACGTTTATCATCCCCTTTTCCTTTATATAATTTAAACAAAATATCATCGAATTAGGCAATATTTTGCCGTTTTTCCACGTTTTTGTGAATTTTCAGTCCATGGGTATTAATTCATATATATACGATAAAAATGATGCAAACACATAATTGATTAGATAATAACCTTAAATACTTCATTTTCAATCAACTATTTGTTTCTCGTTAAAATACTGAGTAAGATATTTAAAAGGGGAGAAGTTCTGTTTTTATTGCATATATCGACGTTTCAGCCGGAATAGAGCGATTTTCGTGTACATCTTCCATCGGTAATATAAACGGAAAACCAGGAACATTTTAGTTAATTCTAATGAAAACACTTTGATTTTTATCATTTGTATTGGAAACAACATTGTCATATGTCTTATCTTGGATCCAAATAATACGAAACCTCGCTCTATGATTTGAAGTTAAAATCCTCAAATATGGTTAAATAGTGACTTTTTTCACGTTTTTCATGTAGTTTGATATTACGTAAATATTTTCATTTTTACCAATATTTCGATACTATTTCATGTAGTATGACGATATGAGATTTGGCCTTGAAATCTCAGAATTTCGCATAATATTGCATTTTAAGCAAGTTTTCTTGCATTTTGTTTCGTACGAGAAATCATCGAATTTAGCAATATTTTGACGTTTATCATCCCCTTTTCCTTCATGTGATTTAAACAAAATATCATCGAATTAGGCAATATTTTGCCGTTTTCCACGTTTTTGTGAATTTTCCGTCCATGGGTATTAATTCATATATATATACGATAAAAATGATGCAAACACATAATTGATTAGATAATAACCTTAAATACTTCATTTTCAATCAACTATTTCTTTCTCGTTAAAATACTGAGTAAGATATTGAAAGGGGGAGAAGTTCTGATTTTATTGCATATATCGACGTTTCAGCCGGAATAGAGCGGTTTTCGTGTACATCTTCCATCGGTAATATAAACGGAAAATCAGGAACATTTTAGTTAATTCTAATGAAAACACATTGATTTTTATCATTTGTATTGGAAACAACATTGTCATATGTCTTTTCTTGGAACTAAATAATACGAAACCTCGCTCTATGATTTGAAGTTAAAATCCTCAAATATGGTTATATAGTGACTTTTTTCACGTTTTTCATGTAGTTTGATATTACGTAAATATATTCATCTTTACCAATATTTCGATACTATTTCATGTAGTATCACGATATGTGATTTGGCCTTCAAATCTCAGATTTTCGCATAATATTGCATTTTAAGGAAGTTTTCTTGCATTTTGCTTCGTACGAAAAATCATCGAATTTAGCAATATTTTAACGTTTATCATCTCCTTTTCCTTCATGTGATTTAAACAAAATATCATCGAATTAGGCAATACTTTGCCGTTTTCCACGTTTTTGTGAATTTTCCGTCCATGGGTATTAATTCATATATATATACGATAAAAATGATGCAAACACATAATTGATTAGATAATAACCTTAAATACTTCATTTCCAATCATCTATTTGTTTCTCGTTAAAATACTGAGTAAGATATTGAAAAGGGGTGAAGTTCGGATTTTATTGCATATATCGACGTTTCAGCCGGATTAGAGCGGTTTTACGTGTACATCTTCCATCGTTAATATAAACGGAAAATCAAGACCATTATAGTTAATTCTAATGAAAACACATTGTTTTTTATCATTTGTATTGGAAACAACATTGTCATATGTCTTTTCTTGGATCTAAATAATACGAAACCTCGCTCTATGATTTGAAGTTAAAATCCTCAAATATTGTTATATAGTGACTTTTTTCACGTTTTTCATGTAGTTTGATATTACGTAAATATATTCATTTTTACCAATATTTCGATACTATTTCATGTAGTATCACGATATGTGATTTGGCCTTCAAATCTCAGAATTTCGCATAATATTGCATTTTAAGCAAGTTTTCTTGCATTTTGTTCTTACGAAAAATCATCGAATATAGCAAGATTTTGACGTTTATCATCTCCTTTTCCTTCATGTGATTTAAACAAAATATCATCGAATTAGGCAATATTTTGCCGTTTTTCCACGTTTTTGTGAATTTTCAGTCTATGGGTATTAATTCATTATATATACGATAAAAATGATGCAAACACATAATTGCTTAGATAATAACCTTAAATACTTCATTTTCAATCATCTATTTGTTTCTCGTTAAAATACTGAGTAAGATGTTGAAAAGGGGAGAAGTTCGGTTTTTATTGCATTTATCGACGTTTCAGCCGGATTAGAGCGGTTTTACGTGTACATCTTCCCTCGTTAATATAAACGGAAAATCAAGAACATTATAGTTAATTCTAATGAAAACACATTGTTTTTTATCATTTGTATAGGAAACAACATTTTCATATGTCTTTTCTTGGAACTAAATAATACGAAACCTCGCTCTATGATTTGAAGGTAAAATCCTCAAATATGGTAAAATAGTGACTTTTTCACGTTAATCATGTAGTTTGATATGCAAATCGTTTTGCATATTTGCGATCATTTTCAATCATTTGCAAATTTGATGCAAATATGTTCATTTTTACCAATATTTCGATACTATTTCATGTAGTATCACGATATGTGATTTGGCCTTCAAATCTAAGAATTTCGCATAATATTGCATTTTAAGCAAGTTTTCTTGCATTTTGTTTCGTACGAAAAATCATCGAATTTAGCAATATTTTGACGTTTATCATCCCCTTTTCCTTTATATAATTTAAACAAAATATCATCGAATTAGGCAATATTTTGCCGTTTTTCCACGTTTTTGTGAATTTTCAGTCTATGGGTCTTAATTCATTATATATACGATAAAAATGATGCAAACACATAATTGATTAGATAATAACCTTAAATACTTCATTTTTAATCAACTATTTGTTTCTCGTTAAAATACTGAGTAAGATATTGAAAAGGGGAGAAGTTCTGTTTTTATTGCATGCATTAATTGTACGTTTCAGCCGGAATAGAGCGGTTTTACGTTTACATCTTAAATCAGTAATATAAACGGAAAATCAGGAACATTTTAGTTAATTCTAATGAAAACACATTGATTTTTATCATTTGTATTGGAAACAACATTGTCATATGTCTTTTCTTGGAACTAAATAATACGAAACCTCGCTCTATGATTTGAAGTTAAAATCCTCAAATATGGTTATATAGTGACTTTTTTCACGTTTTTCATGTAGTTTGATATTACGTAAATATATTCATCTTTACCAATATTTCGATACTATTTCATGTAGTATCACGATATGTGATTTGGCCTTCAAATCTCAGATTTTCGCATAATATTGCATTTTAAGCAAGTTTTCTTGCATTTTGCTTCGTACGAAAAATCATCGAATTTAGCAATATTTTGACGTTTATCATCCCCTTTTCCTTCATGTGATTTAAACAAAATATCATCGAATTAGGCAATATTTTGCCGTTTTTCCACGTTTTTGTGAATTTTCAGTCCATGGGTATTAATTCATATATATACGATAAAAATGATGCAAACACATAATTGATTAGATAATAACCTTAAATACTTCATTTTCAATCAACTATTTGTTTCTCGTTAAAATACTGAGTAAGATATTTAAAAGGGGAGAAGTTCTGTTTTTATTGCATATATCGACGTTTCAGCCGGAATAGAGCGATTTTCGTGTACATCTTCCATCGGTAATATAAACGGAAAACCAGGAACATTTTAGTTAATTCTAATGAAAACACTTTGATTTTTATCATTTGTATTGGAAACAACATTGTCATATGTCTTATCTTGGATCCAAATAATACGAAACCTCGCTCTATGATTTGAAGTTAAAATCCTCAAATATGGTTAAATAGTGACTTTTTTCACGTTTTTCATGTAGTTTGATATTACGTAAATATATTCATTTTTACCAATATTTCGATACTATTTCATGTAGTATGACGATATGTGATTTGGCCTTGAAATCTCAGAATTTCGCATAATATTGCATTTTAAGCAAGTTTTCTTGCATTTTGTTTCGTACGAGAAATCATCGAATTTAGCAATATTTTGACGTTTATCATCCCCTTTTCCTTCATGTGATTTAAACAAAATATCGTCGAATTAGGCAATATTTTGCCGTTTTCCACGTTTTTGTGAATTTTCCGTCCATGGGTATTAATTCATATATATATACGATAAAAATGATGCAAACACATAATTGATTAGATAATAACCTTAAATACTTCATTTTCAATCAACTATTTCTTTCTCGTTAAAATACTGAGTAAGATATTGAAAGGGGGAGAAGTTCTGATTTTATTGCATATATCGACGTTTCAGCCGGAATAGAGCGGTTTTCGTGTACATCTTCCATCGGTAATATAAACGGAAAATCAGGAACATTTTAGTTAATTCTAATGAAAACACATTGATTTTTATCATTTGTATTGGAAACAACATTGTCATATGTCTTTTCTTGGAACTAAATAATACGAAACCTCGCTCTATGATTTGAAGTTAAAATCCTCAAATATGGTTATATTGTGACTTTTTTCACGTTTTTCATGTAGTTTGATATTACGTAAATATATTCATCTTTACCAACATTTCGATACTATTTCATGTAGTATCACGATATGTGATTTGGCCTTCAAATCTCAGATTTTCGCATAATATTGCATTTTAAGCAAGTTTTCTTGCATTTTGCTTCGTACGAAAAATCATCGAATTTAGCAATATTTTAACGTTTATCATCTCCTTTTCCTTCATGTGATTTAAACAAAATATCATAGAATTAGGCAATACTTTGCCGTTTTCCACGTTTTTGTGAATTTTCCGTCCATGGGTATTAATTCATATATATATACGATAAAAATGATGCAAACACATAATTGATTAGATAATAACCTTAAATACTTCATTTTCAATCATCTATTTGTTTCTCGTTAAAATACTGAGTAAGATGTTGAAAAGGGGAGAAGTTCTGTTTTTATTGCATGCATTAATTGTACGTTTCAGCCGGAATAGAGCGGTTTTCGTGTACATCTTCCATCGGTAATATAAACGGAAAACCAGGAACATTTTAGTTAATTCTAATGAAAACACTTTGATTTTTATCATTTGTATTGGAAACAACATTGTCATATGTCTTATCTTGGATCCAAATAATACGAAACCTCGCTCTATGATTTGAAGTTAAAATCCTCAAATATGGTTATATAGTGACTTTTTTCACGTTTTTCATGTAGTTTGATATTACGTAAATATATTCATCTTTACCAATATTTCGATACTATTTCATGTAGTATCACGATATGTGATTTGGCCTTCAAATCTCAGATTTTCGCATAATATTGCATTTTAAGCAAGTTTTCTTGCATTTTGCTTCGTACGAAAAATCATCGAATTTAGCAATATTTTAACGTTTATCATCTCCTTTTCCTTCATGTGATTTAAACAAAATATCATCGAATTAGGCAATATTTTGCCGTTTTCCACGTTTTTGTGAATTTTCCGTCCATGGGTATTAATTCATATATATATACGATAAAAATGATGCAAACACATAATTGATTAGATAATAACCTTAAATACTTCATTTTTAATCAACTATTTGTTTCTCGTTAAAATACTGAGTAAGATATTTAAAAGGGGAGAAGTTCTGTTTTTATTGCATATATCGACGTTTCAGCCGGAATAGAGCGATTTTCGTGTACATCTTCCATCGGTAATATAAACGGAAAACCAGGAACATTTTAGTTAATTCTAATGAAAACACTTTGATTTTTATCATTTGTATTGGAAACAACATTGTCATATGTCTTATCTTGGATCCAAATAATACGAAACCTCGCTCTATGATTTGAAGTTAAAATCCTCAAATATGGTTAAATAGTGACTTTTTTCACGTTTTTCATGTAGTTTGATATTACGTAAATATTTTCATTTTTACCAATATTTCGATACTATTTCATGTAGTATGACGATATGAGATTTGGCCTTGAAATCTCAGAATTTCGCATAATATTGCATTTTAAGCAAGTTTTCTTGCATTTTGTTTCGTACGAGAAATCATCGAATTTAGCAATATTTTGACGTTTATCATCCCCTTTTCCTTCATGTGATTTAAACAAAATATCATCGAATTAGGCAATATTTTGCCGTTTTCCACGTTTTTGTGAATTTTCCGTCCATGGGTATTAATTCATATATATATACGATAAAAATGATGCAAACACATAATTGATTAGATAATAACCTTAAATACTTCATTTTCAATCAACTATTTCTTTCTCGTTAAAATACTGAGTAAGATATTGAAAGGGGGAGAAGTTCTGATTTTATTGCATATATCGACGTTTCAGCCGGAATAGAGCGGTTTTCGTGTACATCTTCCATCGGTAATATAAACGGAAAATCAGGAACATTTTAGTTAATTCTAATGAAAACACATTGATTTTTATCATTTGTATTGGAAACAACATTGTCATATGTCTTTTCTTGGAACTAAATAATACGAAACCTCGCTCTATGATTTGAAGTTAAAATCCTCAAATATGGTTATATAGTGACTTTTTTCACGTTTTTCATGTAGTTTGATATTACGTAAATATATTCATCTTTACCAATATTTCGATACTATTTCATGTAGTATCACGATATGTGATTTGGCCTTCAAATCTCAGATTTTCGCATAATATTGCATTTTAAGGAAGTTTTCTTGCATTTTGCTTCGTACGAAAAATCATCGAATTTAGCAATATTTTAACGTTTATCATCTCCTTTTCCTTCATGTGATTTAAACAAAATATCATCGAATTAGGCAATACTTTGCCGTTTTCCACGTTTTTGTGAATTTTCCGTCCATGGGTATTAATTCATATATATATACGATAAAAATGATGCAAACACATAATTGATTAGATAATAACCTTAAATACTTCATTTCCAATCATCTATTTGTTTCTCGTTAAAATACTGAGTAAGATATTGAAAAGGGGTGAAGTTCGGATTTTATTGCATATATCGACGTTTCAGCCGGATTAGAGCGGTTTTACGTGTACATCTTCCATCGTTAATATAAACGGAAAATCAAGACCATTATAGTTAATTCTAATGAAAACACATTGTTTTTTATCATTTGTATTGGAAACAACATTGTCATATGTCTTTTCTTGGATCTAAATAATACGAAACCTCGCTCTATGATTTGAAGTTAAAATCCTCAAATATTGTTATATAGTGACTTTTTTCACGTTTTTCATGTAGTTTGATATTACGTAAATATATTCATTTTTACCAATATTTCGATACTATTTCATGTAGTATCACGATATGTGATTTGGCCTTCAAATCTCAGAATTTCGCATAATATTGCATTTTAAGCAAGTTTTCTTGCATTTTGTTCTTACGAAAAATCATCGAATATAGCAAGATTTTGACGTTTATCATCTCCTTTTCCTTCATGTGATTTAAACAAAATATCATCGAATTAGGCAATATTTTGCCGTTTTTCCACGTTTTTGTGAATTTTCAGTCTATGGGTATTAATTCATTATATATACGATAAAAATGATGCAAACACATAATTGCTTAGATAATAACCTTAAATACTTCATTTTCAATCATCTATTTGTTTCTCGTTAAAATACTGAGTAAGATGTTGAAAAGGGGAGAAGTTCGGTTTTTATTGCATTTATCGACGTTTCAGCCGGATTAGAGCGGTTTTACGTGTACATCTTCCCTCGTTAATATAAACGGAAAATCAAGAACATTATAGTTAATTCTAATGAAAACACATTGTTTTTTATCATTTGTATAGGAAACAACATTTTCATATGTCTTTTCTTGGAACTAAATATTACGAAACCTCGCTCTATGATTTGAAGGTAAAATCCTCAAATATGGTAAAATAGTGACTTTTTCACGTTAATCATGTAGTTTGATATGCAAATCGTTTTGCATATTTGCGATCATTTTCAATCATTTGCAAATTTGATGCAAATATGTTCATTTTTACCAATATTTCGATACTATTTCATGTAGTATCACGATATGTGATTTGGCCTTCAAATCTAAGAATTTCGCATAATATTGCATTTTAAGCAAGTTTTCTTGCATTTTGTTTCGTACGAAAAATCATCGAATTTAGCAATATTTTGACGTTTATCATCCCCTTTTCCTTTATATAATTTAAACAAAATATCATCGAATTAGGCAATATTTTGCCGTTTTTCCACGTTTTTGTGAATTTTCAGTCCATGGGTATTAATTCATATATATACGATAAAAATGATGCAAACACATAATTGATTAGATAATAACCTTAAATACTTCATTTTCAATCAACTATTTGTTTCTCGTTAAAATACTGAGTAAGATATTTAAAAGGGGAGAAGTTCTGTTTTTATTGCATATATCGACGTTTCAGCCGGAATAGAGCGATTTTCGTGTACATCTTCCATCGGTAATATAAACGGAAAACCAGGAACATTTTAGTTAATTCTAATGAAAACACTTTGATTTTTATCATTTGTATTGGAAACAACATTGTCATATGTCTTATCTTGGATCCAAATAATACGAAACCTCGCTCTATGATTTGAAGTTAAAATCCTCAAATATGGTTAAATAGTGACTTTTTTCACGTTTTTCATGTAGTTTGATATTACGTAAATATTTTCATTTTTACCAATATTTCGATACTATTTCATGTAGTATGACGATATGAGATTTGGCCTTGAAATCTCAGAATTTCGCATAATATTGCATTTTAAGCAAGTTTTCTTGCATTTTGTTTCGTACGAGAAATCATCGAATTTAGCAATATTTTGACGTTTATCATCCCCTTTTCCTTCATGTGATTTAAACAAAATATCATCGAATTAGGCAATATTTTGCCGTTTTCCACGTTTTTGTGAATTTTCCGTCCATGGGTATTAATTCATATATATATACGATAAAAATGATGCAAACACATAATTGATTAGATAATAACCTTAAATACTTCATTTTCAATCAACTATTTCTTTCTCGTTAAAATACTGAGTAAGATATTGAAAGGGGGAGAAGTTCTGATTTTATTGCATATATCGACGTTTCAGCCGGAATAGAGCGGTTTTCGTGTACATCTTCCATCGGTAATATAAACGGAAAATCAGGAACATTTTAGTTAATTCTAATGAAAACACATTGATTTTTATCATTTGTATTGGAAACAACATTGTCATATGTCTTTTCTTGGAACTAAATAATACGAAACCTCGCTCTATGATTTGAAGTTAAAATCCTCAAATATGGTTATATAGTGACTTTTTTCACGTTTTTCATGTAGTTTGATATTACGTAAATATATTCATCTTTACCAATATTTCGATACTATTTCATGTAGTATCACGATATGTGATTTGGCCTTCAAATCTCAGATTTTCGCATAATATTGCATTTTAAGGAAGTTTTCTTGCATTTTGCTTCGTACGAAAAATCATCGAATTTAGCAATATTTTAACGTTTATCATCTCCTTTTCCTTCATGTGATTTAAACAAAATATCATCGAATTAGGCAATACTTTGCCGTTTTCCACGTTTTTGTGAATTTTCGGTCCATGGGTATTAATTCATATATATATACGATAAAAATGATGCAAACACATAATTGATTAGATAATAACCTTAAATACTTCATTTCCAATCATCTATTTGTTTCTCGTTAAAATACTGAGTAAGATATTGAAAAGGGGTGAAGTTCGGATTTTATTGCATATATCGACGTTTCAGCCGGATTAGAGCGGTTTTACGTGTACATCTTCCATCGTTAATATAAACGGAAAATCAAGACCATTATAGTTAATTCTAATGAAAACACATTGTTTTTTATCATTTGTATTGGAAACAACATTGTCATATGTCTTTTCTTGGATCTAAATAATACGAAACCTCGCTCTATGATTTGAAGTTAAAATCCTCAAATATTGTTATATAGTGACTTTTTTCACGTTTTTCATGTAGTTTGATATTACGTAAATATATTCATTTTTACCAATATTTCGATACTATTTCATGTAGTATCACGATATGTGATTTGGCCTTCAAATCTCAGAATTTCGCATAATATTGCATTTTAAGCAAGTTTTCTTGCATTTTGTTCTTACGAAAAATCATCGAATATAGCAAGATTTTGACGTTTATCATCTCCTTTTCCTTCATGTGATTTAAACAAAATATCATCGAATTAGGCAATATTTTGCCGTTTTTCCACGTTTTTGTGAATTTTCAGTCTATGGGTATTAATTCATTATATATACGATAAAAATGATGCAAACACATAATTGCTTAGATAATAACCTTAAATACTTCATTTTCAATCATCTATTTGTTTCTCGTTAAAATACTGAGTAAGATGTTGAAAAGGGGAGAAGTTCGGTTTTTATTGCATTTATCGACGTTTCAGCCGGATTAGAGCGGTTTTACGTGTACATCTTCCCTCGTTAATATAAACGGAAAATCAAGAACATTATAGTTAATTCTAATGAAAACACATTGTTTTTTATCATTTGTATAGGAAACAACATTTTCATATGTCTTTTCTTGGAACTAAATAATACGAAACCTCGCTCTATGATTTGAAGGTAAAATCCTGAAATATGGTAAAATAGTGACTTTTTCACGTTAATCATGTAGTTTGATATGCAAATCGTTTTGCATATTTGCGATCATTTTCAATCATTTGCAAATTTGATGCAAATATGTTCATTTTTACCAATATTTCGATACTATTTCATGTAGTATCACGATATGTGATTTGGCCTTCAAATCTAAGAATTTCGCATAATATTGCATTTTAAGCAAGTTTTCTTGCATTTTGTTTCGTACGAAAAATCATCGAATTTAGCAATATTTTGACGTTTATCATCCCCTTTTCCTTTATATAATTTAAACAAAATATCATCGAATTAGGCAATATTTTGCCGTTTTTCCACGTTTTTGTGAATTTTCAGTCTATGGGTCTTAATTCATTATATATACGATAAAAATGATGCAAACACATAATTGATTAGATAATAACCTTAAATACTTCATTTTTAATCAACTATTTGTTTCTCGTTAAAATACTGAGTAAGATATTGAAAAGGGGAGAAGTTCTGTTTTTATTGCATGCATTAATTGTACGTTTCAGCCGGAATAGAGCGGTTTTACGTTTACATCTTAAATCAGTAATATAAACGGAAAATCAGGAACATTTTAGTTAATTCTAATGAAAACACATTGATTTTTATCATTTGTATTGGAAACAACATTGTCATATGTCTTTTCTTGGAACTAAATAATACGAAACCTCGCTCTATGATTTGAAGTTAAAATCCTCAAATATGGTTATATAGTGACTTTTTTCACGTTTTTCATGTAGTTTGATATTACGTAAATATATTCATCTTTACCAATATTTCGATACTATTTCATGTAGTATCACGATATGTGATTTGGCCTTCAAATCTCAGATTTTCGCATAATATTGCATTTTAAGCAAGTTTTCTTGCATTTTGCTTCGTACGAAAAATCATCGAATTTAGCAATATTTTGACGTTTATCATCCCCTTTTCCTTCATGTGATTTAAACAAAATATCATCGAATTAGGCAATATTTTGCCGTTTTTCCACGTTTTTGTGAATTTTCAGTCCATGGGTATTAATTCATATATATACGATAAAAATGATGCAAACACATAATTGATTAGATAATAACCTTAAATACTTCATTTTCAATCAACTATTTGTTTCTCGTTAAAATACTGAGTAAGATATTTAAAAGGGGAGAAGTTCTGTTTTTATTGCATATATCGACGTTTCAGCCGGAATAGAGCGATTTTCGTGTACATCTTCCATCGGTAATATAAACGGAAAACCAGGAACATTTTAGTTAATTCTAATGAAAACACTTTGATTTTTATCATTTGTATTGGAAACAACATTGTCATATGTCTTATCTTGGATCCAAATAATACGAAACCTCGCTCTATGATTTGAAGTTAAAATCCTCAAATATGGTTAAATAGTGACTTTTTTCACGTTTTTCATGTAGTTTGATATTACGTAAATATATTCATTTTTACCAATATTTCGATACTATTTCATGTAGTATGACGATATGTGATTTGGCCTTGAAATCTCAGAATTTCGCATAATATTGCATTTTAAGCAAGTTTTCTTGCATTTTGTTTCGTACGAGAAATCATCGAATTTAGCAATATTTTGACGTTTATCATCCCCTTTTCCTTCATGTGATTTAAACAAAATATCGTCGAATTAGGCAATATTTTGCCGTTTTCCACGTTTTTGTGAATTTTCCGTCCATGGGTATTAATTCATATATATATACGATAAAAATGATGCAAACACATAATTGATTAGATAATAACCTTAAATACTTCATTTTCAATCAACTATTTCTTTCTCGTTAAAATACTGAGTAAGATATTGAAAGGGGGAGAAGTTCTGATTTTATTGCATATATCGACGTTTCAGCCGGAATAGAGCGGTTTTCGTGTACATCTTCCATCGGTAATATAAACGGAAAATCAGGAACATTTTAGTTAATTCTAATGAAAACACATTGATTTTTATCATTTGTATTGGAAACAACATTGTCATATGTCTTTTCTTGGAACTAAATAATACGAAACCTCGCTCTATGATTTGAAGTTAAAATCCTCAAATATGGTTATATTGTGACTTTTTTCACGTTTTTCATGTAGTTTGATATTACGTAAATATATTCATCTTTACCAACATTTCGATACTATTTCATGTAGTATCACGATATGTGATTTGGCCTTCAAATCTCAGATTTTCGCATAATATTGCATTTTAAGCAAGTTTTCTTGCATTTTGCTTCGTACGAAAAATCATCGAATTTAGCAATATTTTAACGTTTATCATCTCCTTTTCCTTCATGTGATTTAAACAAAATATCATAGAATTAGGCAATACTTTGCCGTTTTCCACGTTTTTGTGAATTTTCCGTCCATGGGTATTAATTCATATATATATACGATAAAAATGATGCAAACACATAATTGATTAGATAATAACCTTAAATACTTCATTTTCAATCATCTATTTGTTTCTCGTTAAAATACTGAGTAAGATGTTGAAAAGGGGAGAAGTTCTGTTTTTATTGCATGCATTAATTGTACGTTTCAGCCGGAATAGAGCGGTTTTCGTGTACATCTTCCATCGGTAATATAAACGGAAAACCAGGAACATTTTAGTTAATTCTAATGAAAACACTTTGATTTTTATCATTTGTATTGGAAACAACATTGTCATATGTCTTATCTTGGATCCAAATAATACGAAACCTCGCTCTATGATTTGAAGTTAAAATCCTCAAATATGGTTATATAGTGACTTTTTTCACGTTTTTCATGTAGTTTGATATTACGTAAATATATTCATCTTTACCAATATTTCGATACTATTTCATGTAGTATCACGATATGTGATTTGGCCTTCAAATCTCAGATTTTCGCATAATATTGCATTTTAAGCAAGTTTTCTTGCATTTTGCTTCGTACGAAAAATCATCGAATTTAGCAATATTTTAACGTTTATCATCTCCTTTTCCTTCATGTGATTTAAACAAAATATCATCGAATTAGGCAATATTTTGCCGTTTTCCACGTTTTTGTGAATTTTCCGTCCATGGGTATTAATTCATATATATATACGATAAAAATGATGCAAACACATAATTGATTAGATAATAACCTTAAATACTTCATTTTTAATCAACTATTTGTTTCTCGTTAAAATACTGAGTAAGATATTGAAAAGGGGAGAAGTTCTGTTTTTATTGCATGCATTAATTGTACGTTTCAGCCGGAATAGAGCGGTTTTACGTTTACATCATAAATCAGTAATATAAACGGAAAATCAGGAACATTTTAGTTAATTCTAATGAAAACACATTGATTTTTATCATTTGTATTGGAAACAACATTGTCATATGTCTTTTCTTGGAACTAAATAATACGAAACCTCGCTCTATGATTTGAAGTTAAAATCCTCAAATATGGTTATATAGTGACTTTTTTCACGTTTTTCATGTAGTTTGATATTACGTAAATATATTCATCTTTACCAATATTTCGATACTATTTCATGTAGTATCACGATATGTGATTTGGCCTTCAAATCTCAGATTTTCGCATAATATTGCATTTTAAGCAAGTTTTCTTGCATTTTGCTTCGTACGAAAAATCATCGAATTTAGCAATATTTTGACGTTTATCATCCCCTTTTCCTTCATGTGATTTAAACAAAATATCATCGAATTAGGCAATATTTTGCCGTTTTCCACGTTTTTGTAAATTTTCAGTCCATGGGTATTAATTCATATATATACGATAAAAATGATGCAAACACATAATTGATTAGATAATAACCTTAAATACTTCATTTTCAATCATCTATTTGTTTCTCGTTAAAATACTGAGTAAGATATTGAAAAGGGGAGAAATTCGGTTTTTATTGCATATATCGACGTTTCAGCCAGATTAGAGCGGTTTTACGTGTACATCTTCCCTCGTTAATATAAACGGAAAATCAAGAACATTATAGTTAATTCTAATGAAAACACATTGTTTTTTATCATTTGTATTGGAAACAACATTGTCATATGTCTTTTCTTGGATCTAAATAATACGAAACCTCGCTCTATGATTTGAAGGTAAAATCCTCAAATATGGTAAAATAGTAACTTTTTCACGTTAATCATGTAGTTTGATATTACGCAAATATATTCATTTTTACCAATATTCCGATACTATTTCATGTAGTTCACGATATGTGATTTGGCCTTCAAATCTCAGAATTTCGCGTAATATTGGATTTTAAACAAGTTTTCTTGCATTTTGTTTCGTACGAAAAATCATCGAATTTAGCAATATTTTGACGTTTATCATCCCCTTTTCCTTCATGTGATTTAAACAAAATATCATCGAATTAGGCAATATTTTGCCGTTTTTCCACGTTTTTGTGAATTTTCAGTCCATGGGTATTAATTCATATATATACGATAAAAATGATGCAAACACATAATTGATTAGATAATAACCTTAAATACTTCATTTTCAATCAACTATTTGTTTCTCGTTAAAATACTGAGTAAGATATTTAAAAGGGGAGAAGTTCTGTTTTTATTGCATATATCGACGTTTCAGCCGGAATAGAGCGATTTTCGTGTACATCTTCCATCGGTAATATAAACGGAAAACCAGGAACATTTTAGTTAATTCTAATGAAAACACTTTGATTTTTATCATTTGTATTGGAAACAACATTGTCATATGTCTTATCTTGGATCCAAATAATACGAAACCTCGCTCTATGATTTGAAGTTAAAATCCTCAAATATGGTTAAATAGTGACTTTTTTCACGTTTTTCATGTAGTTTGATATTACGTAAATATATTCATTTTTCCCAATATTTCGATACTATTTCATGTAGTATGACGATATGTGATTTGGCCTTGAAATCTCAGAATTTCGCATAATATTGCATTTTAAGCAAGTTTTCTTGCATTTTGTTTCGTACGAGAAATCATCGAATTTAGCAATATTTTGACGTTTATCATCCCCTTTTCCTTCATGTGATATAAACAAAATATCGTCGAATTAGGCAATATTTTGCCGTTTTCCACGTTTTTGTGAATTTTCCGTCCATGGGTATTAATTCATATATATATACGATAAAAATGATGCAAACACATAATTGATTAGATAATAACCTTAAATACTTCATTTTCAATCATCTATTTGTTTCTCGTTAAAATACTGAGTAAGATGTTGAAAAGGGGAGAAGTTCGGTTTTTATTGCATTTATCGACGTTTCAGCCGGATTAGAGCGGTTTTACGTGTACATCTTTCCTCGTTAATATAAACGGAAAATCAAGAACATTATAGTTAATTCTAATGAAAACACATTGTTTTTTATCATTTGTATAGGAAACAACATTTTCATATGTCTTTTCTTGGAACTAATTAATACGAAACCTCGCTCTATGATTTGAAGGTAAAATCCTCAAATATGGTAAAATAGTGACTTTTTCACGTTAATCATGTAGTTTGATATGCAAATCGTTTTGCATATTTGCGATCATTTTCAATCATTTGCAAATTTGATGCAAATATGTTCATTTTTACCAATATTTCGATACTATTTCATGTAGTATCACGATATGTGATTTGGCCTTCAAATCTAAGAATTTCGCATAATATTGCATTTTAAGCAAGTTTTCTTGCATTTTGTTTCGTACGAAAAATCATCGAATTTAGCAATATTTTGACGTTTATCATCCCCTTTTCCTTTATATGATTTAAACAAAATATCATCGAATTAGGCAATATTTTGCCGTTTTTCCACGTTTTCGTGAATTTTCAGTCTATGGGTCTTAATTCATTATATATACGATAAAAATGATGCAAACACATAATTGATTAGATAATAACCTTAAATACTTCATTTTTAATCAATTATTTGTTTCTCGTTAAAATACTGAGTAAGATATTGAAAAGGGGAGAAGTTCTGTTTTTATTGCATGCATTAATTGTACGTTTCAGCCGGAATAGAGCGGTTTTACGTTTACATCTTAAATCAGTAACATAAACGGAAAATCAGGAACATTTTAGTTAATTCTAATGAAAACACATTGATTTTTATCATTTGTATTGGAAACAACATTGTCATATGTCTTTTCTTGGAACTAAATAATACGAAACCTCGCTCTATGATTTGAAGTTAAAATCCTCAAATATGGTTATATAGTGACTTTTTTCACGTTTTTCATGTAGTTTGATATTACGTAAATATATTCATCTTTACCAATATTTCGATACTATTTCATGTAGTATCACGATATGTGATTTGGCCTTCAAATCTCAGATTTTCGCATAATATTGCATTTTAAGCAAGTTTTCTTGCATTTTGCTTCGTACGAAAAATCATCGAATTTAGCAATATTTTGACGTTTATCATCCCCTTTTCCTTCATGTGATTTAATCAAAATATCATCGAATTAGGCAATATTTTGCCGTTTTCCACGTTTTTGTAAATTTTCAGTCCATGGGTATTAATTCATATATATACGATAAAAATGATGCAAACACATAATTGATTAGATATACTTAAATACTTCATTTAACCTTAAATAGACCTTAAATTTAGACCTTAAATACTTCATTTTCAATCATCTATTTGTTTCTCGTTAAAATACTGAGTAAGATATTGAAAAGGGGAGAAGTTCGGTTTTTATTGCATATATCGACGTTTCAGCCGGATTAGAGCGGTTTTACGTGTACATTTTCCCTCGTTATTATAAACGGAAAATCAAGAACATTATAGTTAATTCTAATGAAAACACATTGTTTTTTATCATTTGTATTGGAAACAACATTGTCATATGTCTTTTCTTGGAACTAAATAATACGAAACCTCGCTCTATGATTTGAAGTTAAAATCCTCAAATATGGTTATATAGTGACTTTTTTCACGTTTTTCATGTAGTTTGATATTACGTTAATATATTCACTTTTACCAATATTTCGATACTATTTCATGTAGTATCACGATATGTGATTTGGCTTTCAAATCTCAGATTTTCGCATAATATTGCATTTTAAGCAAGTTTTCTTGCATTTTGCTTCGTACGAAAAATCATCGAATTTAGCAACGTTTTAACGTTTATCATCTCCTTTTCCTTCATGTGATTTAAACAAAATATCATCGAATTAGGCAATATTTTGCCGTTTTCCACGTTTTTGTGAATTTTCAGTTCATGGGTTTTAATTCATATATATACGATAAAAATGATGCAAACACATAATTGATTAGATAATAACCTTAAATACTTCATTTTATATCAACTATTTCTTTCTCGTTAAAATACTGAGTAAGATATTAAAAGGGGGAGAAGTTCTGATTTTATTGCATATATCGACGTTTCAGCCGGAATAGAGCGGTTTTCGTGTACATCTTCCATCGGTAATATAAACGGAAAATCAGGAACATTTTAGTTAATTCTAATGAAAACACATTGATTTTTATTATTTGTATTGGAAACAACATTGTCATATGTCTTTTCTTGGATCCAAATAATATGAAACCTCGCTCTATGATTTGAAGTTAAAATCCTCAAATATGGTTAAATAGTGACTTTTTTCACGTTTTTCATGTAGTTTGATATTACGTAAATATATTCATTTTTACCAATATTTCGATACTATTTCATGTTGTATCACGATATGTGATTTGGCCTTGAAATCTCAGAATTTCGCCTAATATTGCATTTTAAGCAAGTTTTCTTGCATTTTGTTTCGTACGAAAAATCATCGAATTTAGCAATATTTTGACGTTTATCATCCCCTTTTCCTTCATGTGATTTAAACAAAATATCATCGAATTAGGCAATATTTTGCCGTTTTCCACGTTTTTGTAAATTTTCAGTCCATGGGTATTAATTCATATATATACGATAAAAATGATGCAAACACATAATTGATTAGATATACTTAAATACTTCATTTAACCTTAAATAGACCTTAAATTTAGACCTTAAATACTTCATTTTCAATCATCTATTTGTTTCTCGTTAAAATACTGAGTAAGATATTGAAAAGGGGAGAAGTTCGGTTTTTATTGCATATATCGACGTTTCAGCCGGATTAGAGCGGTTTTACGTTTACATCTTCCCTCATTATTATAAACGGAAAATCAAGAACATTATAGTTAATTCTAATGAAAACACATTGTTTTTTATCATTTGTATTGGAAACAACATTGTCATAAGTCTTTTCTTGGAACTAAATAATACGAAACCTCGCTCTATGATTTGATGTTAAAATCCTCAAATATGGTTATATAGTGACTTTTTTCACGTTTTTCATGTAGTTTGATATTACGTTAATATATTCACTTTTACCAATATTTCGATACTATTTCATGTAGTATCACGATATGTGATTTGGCCTTCAAATCTCAGATTTTCGCATAATATTGCATTTTAAGCAAGTTTTCTTGCATTTTGCTTCGTACGAAAAATCATCGAATTTAGCAATATTTTAACGTTTATCATCTCCTTTTCCTTCATGTGATTTAAACAAAATATCATCGAATTAGGCAATATTTTGCCGTTTTCCACGTTTTTGTGAATTTTCAGTCCATGGGTTTTAATTAATATATATACGATAAAAATGATGCAAACATATAATTGATTAGATAATAACCTTAAATATTTCATTTTCAATCAACTATTTCTTTCTCGTTAAAATACTGAGTAAGATATTGAAAGGGGGAGAAGTTCTGATTTTATTGCATATATCGACGTTTCAGACGGAATAGAGCGGTTTTCGTGTACATCTTCCATCGGTAATATAAACGGAAAACCAGGAACATTTTAGTTAATTCTAATGAAAACACTTTGATTTTTATCATTTGTATTGGAAACAACATTGTCATATGTCTTTTCATGGATCAAATAGTGACTTTTTTCACGTTTTTCATGTAGTTTGATATTACGTAAATATATTCATTTTTACCAATATTTCGATACTATTTCATGTAGTATCACGATATGTGATTTGGCCTTGAAATCTCAGAATTTCGCATAATATTGCATTTTAAGCAAGTTTTCTTTTATTTTGTTTCGTACGAAAAATCATCGAAAAATCAATATTTTGACGTTTATCATCCCCTTTTCCTTTATTTGATGTATACAAAATATCATCGAATTAGGCAATATTTTGCCGTTTTCCACGTTTTTGTGAATTTTCAGTCAATGGGTACTAATTCATATATATACGATAAAAATGATGCAAACACATAATTGATTAGATAATAACCTTAAATACTTCATTTTCAATCAACTATTTTTTCTCGTTAAAATACTGAGTAAGATATTGAAAAGGGGGAGAAGTTCTGATTTTATTACATATATCGACGTTTCAGCCGGAATAGGGCGATTTTCGTGTACATCTTCCATCGGTAATATAAACGGAAAACCAGGAACATTTTAGTTAATTCTAATGAAAACACTTTGATTTTTATCATTTGTATTGGAAACAACATTGTCATATGTCTTTTCTTGGATCCAAATAATACGAAACCTCGCTCTATGATTTGAAGTTAAAATCCTCAAATATGGTTAAATAGTGACTTTTTTCACGTTTTTCATGTAGTTTGATATTACGTAAATATATTCATTTTTACCAATATTTCGATACTATTTCATGTAGTATCACGATATGTGATTTGGCCTTGAAATCTCAGAATTTCGCCTAATATTGCATTTTAAGCAAGTTTTCTTGCATTTTGTTTCGTACGAAAAATCATCGAATTTAGCAATATTTTGACGTTTATCATCCCCTTTTCCTTCATGTGATTTAAACAAAATATCATCGAATTAGGCAATATTTTGCCGTTTTCCACGTTTTTGTAAATTTTCAGTTTATGGGTATTAATTCATATATATACGATAAAAATGATGCAAACACATAATTGATTAGATATACTTAAATACTTCATTTAACCTTAAATAGACCTTAAATTTAGACCTTAAATACTTCATTTTCAATCATCTATTTGTTTCTCGTTAAAATACTGAGTAAGATATTGAAAAGGGGAGAAGTTCGGTTTTTATTGCATATATCGACGTTTCAGCCGGATTAGAGCGGTTTTACGTTTACATCTTCCCTCGTTATTATAAACGGAAAATCAAGAACATTATAGTTAATTCTAATGAAAACACATTGTTTTTTATCATTTGTATTGGAAACAACATTGTCATAAGTCTTTTCTTGGAACTAAATAATACGAAACCTCGCTCTATGATTTGAAGTTAAAATCCTCAAATATGGTTATATAGTGACTTTTTTCACGTTTTTCATGTAGTTTGATATTACGTTAATATATTCACTGTTACCAATATTTCGATACTATTTCATGTAGTATCACGATATGTGATTTGGCCTTCAAATCTCAGATTTTCGCATAATATTGCATTTTAAGCATGTTTTCTTGCATTTTGCTTCGTACGAAAAATCATCGAATTTAGCAATATTTTAACGTTTATCATCTCCTTTTCCTTCATGTGATTTAAACAAAATATCATCGAATTAGATAATATTTTGCCGTTTTCCACGTTTTTGTGAATTTTCAGTCCATGGGTTTTAATTAATATATATACGATAAAAATGATGCAAACATATAATTGATTAGATAATAACCTTAAATATTTCATTTTCAATCAACTATTTCTTTCTCGTTAAAATACTGAGTAAGATATTGAAAGGGGGAGAAGTTCTGATTTTATTGCATATATCGACGTTTCAGACGGAATAGAGCGGTTTTCGTGTACATCTTCCATCGGTAATATAAACGGAAAACCAGGAACATTTTAGTTAATTCTAATGAAAACACTTTGATTTTTATCATTTGTATTGGAAACAACATTGTCATATGTCTTTTCATGGATCAAATAGTGACTTTTTTCACGTTTTTCATGTAGTTTGATATTACGTAAATATATTCATTTTTACCAATATTTCGATACTATTTCATGTAGTATCACGATATGTGATTTGGCCTTGAAATCTCAGAATTTCGCATAATATTGCATTTTAAGCAAGTTTTCTTTTATTTTGTTTCGTACGAAAAATCATCGAAAAATCAATATTTTGACGTTTATCATCCCCTTTTCCTTTATTTGATGTATACAAAATATCATCGAATTAGGCAATATTTTGCCGTTTTCCACGTTTTTGTGAATTTTCAGTCAATGGGTACTAATTCATATATATACGATAAAAATGATGCAAACACATAATTGATTAGATAATAACCTTAAATACTTCATTTTCAATCAACTATTTTTTCTCGTTAAAATACTGAGTAAGATATTGAAAAGGGGGAGAAGTTCTGATTTTATTACATATATCGACGTTTCAGCCGGAATAGGGCGATTTTCGTGTACATCTTCCATCGGTAATATAAACGGAAAACCAGGAACATTTTAGTTAATTCTAATGAAAACACTTTGATTTTTATCATTTGTATTGGAAACAACATTGTCATATGTCTTTTCTTGGATCCAAATAATACGAAACCTCGCTCTATGATTTGAAGTTAAAATCCTCAAATATGGTTAAATAGTGACTTTTTTCACGTTTTTCATGTAGTTTGATATTACGTAAATATATTCATTTTTACCAATATTTCGATACTATTTCATGTAGTATCACGATATGTGATTTGGCCTTGAAATCTCAGAATTTCGCCTAATATTGCATTTTAAGCAAGTTTTCTTGCATTTTGTTTCGTACGAAAAATCATCGAATTTAGCAATATTTTGACGTTTATCATCCCCTTTTCCTTCATGTGATTTAAACAAAATATCATCGAATTAGGCAATATTTTGCCGTTTTCCACGTTTTTGTAAATTTTCAGTTTATGGGTATTAATTCATATATATACGATAAAAATGATGCAAACACATAATTGATTAGATATACTTAAATACTTCATTTAACCTTAAATAGACCTTAAATTTAGACCTTAAATACTTCATTTTCAATCATCTATTTGTTTCTCGTTAAAATACTGAGTAAGATATTGAAAAGGGGAGAAGTTCGGTTTTTATTGCATATATCGACGTTTCAGCCGGATTAGAGCGGTTTTACGTTTACATCTTCCCTCGTTATTATAAACGGAAAATCAAGAACATTATAGTTAATTCTAATGAAAACACATTGTTTTTTATCATTTGTATTGGAAACAACATTGTCATAAGTCTTTTCTTGGAACTAAATAATACGAAACCTCGCTCTATGATTTGAAGTTAAAATCCTCAAATATGGTTATATAGTGACTTTTTTCACGTTTTTCATGTAGTTTGATATTACGTTAATATATTCACTGTTACCAATATTTCGATACTATTTCATGTAGTATCACGATATGTGATTTGGCCTTCAAATCTCAGATTTTCGCATAATATTGCATTTTAAGCATGTTTTCTTGCATTTTGCTTCGTACGAAAAATCATCGAATTTAGCAATATTTTAACGTTTATCATCTCCTTTTCCTTCATGTGATTTAAACAAAATATCTTCGAATTAGATAATATTTTGCCGTTTTCCACGTTTTTGTGAATTTTCAGTCCATGGGTTTTAATTAATATATATACGATAAAAATGATGCAAACATATAATTGATTAGATAATAACCTTAAATATTTCATTTTCAATCAACTATTTCTTTCTCGTTAAAATACTGAGTAAGATATTGAAAGGGGGAGAAATTCTGATTTTATTGCATATATCGACGTTTCAGACGGAATAGAGCGGTTTTCGTGTACATCTTCCATCGGTAATATAAACGGAAAACCAGGAACATTTTAGTTAATTCTAATGAAAACACTTTGATTTTTATCATTTGTATTGGAAACAACATTGTCATATGTCTTTTCATGGATCAAATAGTGACTTTTTTCACGTTTTTCATGTAGTTTGATATTACGTAAATATATTCATTTTTACCAATATTTCGAAACTATTTCATGTAGTATCACGATATGTGATTTGGCCTTGAAATCTCAGAATTTCGCATAATATTGCATTTTAAGCAAGTTTTCTTTTATTTTGTTTCGTACGAAAAATCATCGAAAAATCAATATTTTGACGTTTATCATCCCCTTTTCCTTTATTTGATTTAAACAAAATATCATCGAATTAGGCAATATTTTGCCGTTTTCCACGTTTTTGTGAATTTTCAGTCAATGGGTACTAATTCATATATATACGATAAAAATGATGCAAACACATAATTGATTAGATAATAACCTTAAATACTTCATTTTCAATCAACTATTTTTTCTCGTTAAAATACTGAGTAAGATATTGAAAAGGGGGAGAAGTTCTGATTTTATTACATATATCGACGTTTCTGCCGGAATAGAGCGATTTTCGTGTACATCTTCCATCGGTAATATAAACGGAAAACCAGGAACATTTTAGTTAATTCTAATGAAAACACTTTGATTTTTATCATTTTTATTGGAAACAACATTGTCATATGTCTTTTCTTGGATCCAAATAATACGAAACCTCGCTCTATGATATGAAGTTAAAATCCTCAAATATGGTTAAATAGTGACTTTTTTCACGTTTTTCATGTAGTTTGATATTACGTAAATATATTCATTTTTACCATTATTTCGATACTATTTCATGTAGTATCACGATATGTGATTTGGCCTTGAAATCTCAGAATTTCGCATAATATTGCATTTTAAGCAAGTTTTCTTCCATTTTGTTTCGTACGAAAAATCATCGAATTTAGCAATATTTTGACGTTTATCATCCCCTTTTTCTTCATGTGATTTAAACAAAATATCATCGAATTAGGCAATATTTTGCCGTTTTCCACGTTTTTCTGAATTTTCAGTCCATGGGTATTAATTCATATATATACGATAAAAATGATGCAAACACATAATTGATTAGATAATAACCTTAAATACTTCATTTTCAATCTTCTATTTGTGACGCGTTAAAATACTGAGTAAGATATTGAAAACGGGAGAAGTTCTGTTTTTATTGCATATATCGACTTTTCAGCCGGAATAGAGCGGTTTTACGTGTACTTCTTCCCTCGTTAATATAAACGGAAAATCAAGAACATTTTAGTTATTTCAAATGAAAACACATTGTTTTTTATCATTTGTATTGGAAACAACATTGTCATATGTCTTTTCTTGGATCTAAATAATACGAAACCTCGCTCTATTTTTTGAAGTTAAAATCCTCAAATATGGTTATATAGTGACTTTTTTCACGTTTTTCATGTAGTTTGATATTACGCAAATATATTCATTTTTACCAATATTCCGATACTATTTCATGTAGTATCACGATATGTGATTTGGCCTTCATATCTCAGAATTTCGCATAATATTGCATTTTAAGCAAGTTTTCTTGCATTTTGTTTCGTACGAAAAATCATCGAATATAGCAATATTTTGACGTTTATCATCTCCTTTTCCTTCATGTGATTTAAACAAAATATCATCGAATTAGGCAATATTTTGCCGTTTTCCGCGTTTTTGTGAATTTTCAGTCCATGGGTATTAATTCATATATATAAGATAAAAATGATGCAAACACATAATTGATTAGATAATACCCTCAAATACTTCATTTTCAATCATCTATTTGTTTCTCGTTAAAATACTGAGTAAGATGTTGAAAAGGGGAGAAGTTCGGTTTTTATTGCATACGTCGACGTTTCAGCCGGATTAGAGCGGTTTTACGTGTATATCTTCCCTCGTTAATATAAACGGAAAATCAAGAACATTTTAGTTATTTCTAATGAAAACATTGTTTTTTATCATTTGTATTGGAAACAACATTGTCATATGTCTTTTCTTGGATCTAAATAATACGAAACCTCGCTCTATGATTTGAAGTTAAAATCCTCAAATATGGTTATATAGTGACTTTTTTCACGTTTTTCATGTAGTTTGATATTACGCAAATATATTCATTTTTACCAATATTTCGATACTGTTTCATGTAGTATCACGATATGTGATTTGGCCTTCAAATCTCAGAATTTCGCATAATATAAGCTTTTTAAGCAAGTTTTCTTGCATTTTGTTTCGTACGAAAAATCATCAAACTTAGCAATATTTTAACGTTTATCATCTCCTTTTCCTTCATGTGATTTAAACAAAATATCATCGAATTAGGCAATATTTTGCCGTTTTCCACGTTTTTGTGAATTTTCCGTCCATGGGTATTAATTCATATATATATACGATAAAAATGATGCAAACACATAATTGATTAGATAATAACCTTAAATACTTCATTTTCAATCATCTACTTGTTTCTCGTTAAAATACTGAGTAAGATATTGAAAAGGGGACAAGTTCGGTTTTTTTTGCATATATCGACGTTTCAGCCGGAATAGAGCGGTTTTACGTGTACATCTTCCATCGTTAATATAAACGGAAAATCAAGAACATTATAGTTAATTCTAATGAAAACACATTGTTTTTTATCATTTGTATTGGAAACAACAATGTCATATGTCTTTTCTTGGATCTAAATAATACGAAACCTCGCTCTATGATTTGTAGGTAAAATCCTCAAATATGGTAAAATAGTAACTTTTTCACGTTAATCATGTAGTTTAATATTACGCAAATATATTCATTTTTACCAATATTCCGATACTATTTCATGTAGTATCACGATATGTGTTTTGCCCTTCAAATCTCAGAATTTCGCGTAATATTGCATTTTAAGCAAGTTTTCTTGCATTTTGTTTCGTACGAAAAATCATCGAATTTAGCAATATTTTGATGTTGATCATCCCCTTTTCCTTCATGTGATTTAAACAAAATATCATCGAATTAGGCAATATTTTGCCGTTTTTCCACGTTTTTGTGAATTTTCAGTCCATGGGTATTAATTCATATATATACGATAAAAATGATGCAAACACATAATTGATTAGATAATAACCTTAAATACTTCATTTTCAATCAACTATTTCTTTCTCTTTAAAATACTGAGTAAGATATTGAAAGGGGGGAGAAGTTCTGATTTTATTGCATATATCGAAGTTTCAGCCGGAATAGAGCGATTTTCGTGTACATCTTCCATCGGTAATATAAACGGAAAACCAGGAACATTTTAGTTAATTCTAATGAAAACACTTTGATTTTTATCATTTGTATTGGAAACAACATTGTCATATGTCTTTTCTTGGATCCAAATAATACGAAACCTTGCTCAATGATTTAAAGTTAAAATCCTCAAATATGGTTAAATAGTGACTTTTTTCCCGTTTTTCATGTAGTTTGATATTACGTAAATATATTCATTTTTACCATTATTTCGATACTATTTCATGTAGTATCACGATATGTGATTTGGCCTTGAAATCTCAGAATTTCGCATAATATTGCATTTTAAGCAAGTTTTCTTGCATTTTGTTTCGTACGAAAAATCATCGAATTTAGCAATATTTTGACGTTTATCATCCCGTTTTCCTTCATGTGATTTAAACAAAATATCATCGAATTAGGCAATATTTTGCCGTTGTCCACGTTATGGTGAATTTTCAGTCTATGGGTATTAATTCATATATATACGATAAAAATGATGCAAACACATAATTGATTAGATAATAACCTTAAATATGTCATTTTCAATCATCTATTTGTTTCTCGTTAAAATACAGAGTAAATTATTGAAAAGGGGAGAAGTTCGGTTTTTATTGCATATATCGACGTTTCAGCCGGATTAGAGCGGTTTTACGTGTACATTTTCCATCAGTAATATAAACGGAAAATCAAGAACAATATAGTTAATTCTAATGAAAACACATTGTTTTTTATCATTTGTATTGGAAACAACATTGTCATATGTCTTTTCTTGGATCTAAATAATACGAGACCTCGCTCTATGATTTGAAGTTAAAATCCTCAAATATAGTTATATAGTGACTTTTTTCACGTTAATCATGTAGTTTGATATTACGCAAATATATTCATTTTTACCAATATTTCGATACTATTTCATGTAGTATCACGATGTGATTTGGCCTTCAAATCTCAGAATTTCGCATAATATTGCATTTTAAGCAAGTTTTATTTTATTTTGTTTCGTACGAAAAATCATCGAAAAAATCAATATTTTGACGTTTATCATCCCCTTTTCCTTTATTTGATTTAAACAAAATATCATCGAATTAGGCAATATTTTGCCGTTTTCCACGTTTTTGTGAATTTTCAGTCCATGGGTACTAATTCATATATATACGATAAAAATGATGCAAACACATAATTGATTAGATAATAACCTTAAATACTTCATTTTCAATCAACTATTTTTTCTCGTTAAAATGCTGAGTAAGATATTGAAAAGGGGGAGAAGTTCTGATTTTATTGCATATATCGACGTTTCAGCCGGAATAGAGCGATTTTCGTGTACATCTTCCATCGGTAATATAAACGGAAAACCAGGAACATTTTAGTTAATTCTAATGAAAACACTTTGATTTTTATCATTTGCATTGGAAACAACATTGTCATATGTCTTTTCTTGGGTCCAAATAATACGAAACCTCGCTCTATGATTTAAAGTTAAAATCCTCAAATATGGTTAAATAGTGACTTTTTTCACGTTTTTCATGTAGTTTGATATTACGCAAATATATTCATTTTTACCATTATTTCGATACTATTTCATGTAGTATCATGATATGTGATTTGGCCTTGAAATCTCAGAATTTCGCATAATATTGCATTTTAAGCAAGTTTTCTTCCATTTTGTTTCGTACGAAAAATCATCGAATTTAGCAATATTTTGACGTTTATCATCCCCTTTTCCTTCATGTGATTTAAACAAAATATCATCGAATTTGGCAATATTTTGCCGTTTTCCACGTTTTTGTGAATTTTCCGTCCATGGGTATTAATTCATATATATACGAAAAAAATGATGCAAACACATAATTGATTAGATAATAACCTTAAATTCTTCATTGCAATCATCTATTTGTTTCTCGTTAAAATACTGAGTAAGATATTGAAAAGTGGAGAAGTTCGGTTTTTATTGCATATATCGACGTTTCAGCCGGATTAGAGCTGATTTACGTGATTCACATTAATCATGTAGTTTGATATTACGCAAATATATTCATTTTTACCAATATTCCGATACTATTTCATGTAGAATCACGATATGTGATTTGGCCTTCATATCTCAGAATTTCGCATAATATTGCATTTTAAGCAAGTTTTCTTGCATTTTGTTTCGTACGAAAAATCATCGAATATAGCAATATTTTGACGTTTATCATCTCCTTTTCCTTCATGTGATTTAAACAAAATATCATCGAATTAGGCAATATTTTGCCGTTTTCCACGTTTTTGTGAATTTTCAGTCCATGAGTATTAATTCATATATATAAGATAAAAATGATGCAAACACATAATTGATTAGATAATACCCTCAAATACTTTATTTTCAATCATCTATTTGTTTCTCGTTAAAATACTGAGTAAGATGTTGAAAAGGGGAGAAGTTCGGTTTTTATTGCATATATCGACGTTTCAGCCGGATTAGAGCGGTTTTACGTACTCACCTAGTTGTACTCACCTAGTTGTGTTTGCGGGGGTTGAGCTCTGGCTCTTTGGTCCTGCCTCTCAACCGTCAATCAACAGGTGTAAAGATTCCTGAGCCTATCGGGCTCTGTCATATCTACACTTGAAACTGTGTATGGAGTCAGCCTCCACCACATCACTTCCTAATGCATTCCATTTGTCAACCACTCTGACACTAAAAAAGTTCTTTCTAATATCTCTGTGGCTCATTTGGACACTCAGTTTCCACCTGTGTCCCCTAGTACGTGTGCCCCTTGTGTTAAATAGACTGTCTTTATCTACCCTATCAATCCCCTTCAGAATCTTGAATGTGGTGATCATGTCCCCCCTAACTCTTCTGTCTTCCAGCGAAGTGAGGTTTAATTCCCGTAGTCTCTCCTCGTACCTCATACCTCTCAGCTCGGGTACTAGTCTGGTGGCAAACCTTTGAACCTTTTCCAGTTTAGTCTTATCCTTGACTAGATATGGACTCCATGCTGGGGCTGCATACTCCAGGATTGACCTGACATATGTGGTATACAAAGTTCTGAATGATTCTTTACACAAGTTTCTGAATGCCGTTCGTATGTTGGCCAGCCTGGCATATGCCGCTGATGTTATCCGCTTGATATGTGCTGCAGGAGACAGGTCTGGCGTGATATCAACCCCCAAGTCTTTTTCCTTCACTGACTCCTGAAGAATTTCCTCTCCCAGATGATACCTTGTATCTGGCCTCCTGCTCCCTACACCTATCTTCATTACATTACATTTGGTTGGGTTAAACTCTAACAACCATTTGTTCGACCATTCCTTCAGCTTGTCTAGGTCTTCTTGAAGCCTCAAACAGTCCTCTTCTGTTTTAATCCTTCTCATAATTTTAGCATCGTCCGCAAACATTGAGAGAAATGAATCGATACCCTCCGGGAGATCATTTACATATATCAGAAACAAGATAGGACCGAGTTCAGAGCCCTGTGGGACTCCACTGGTGACTTCACGCCAATCGGAGGTCTCACCCCTCACCGTAACTCTCTGCTTCCTATTGCTTAGATACTCCCTTATCCACTGGAGCACCTTACCAGCTACACCTGCCTGTCTCTCCAGCTTATGTACCAGCCTCTTATGCGGTACTGTGTCAAAGGCTTTCCGACAATCCAAGAAAATGCAGTCCGCCCAGCCCTCTCTTTCTTGCTTAATCTGTGTCACCTGATCGTAGAATTCTATCAAGCCTGTAAGGCAAGATTTACCCTCCCTGAATCCATGTTGGCGATTTGTCACGAAGTCCCTTCTCTCCAGATGTGTTACCAGGTTTTTTCTCACGATCTTCTCCATCACCTTGCATGGTATACAAGTCAAGGACACTGGCCTGAAGTTCAGTGCCTCTTGTCTGTCGCCCTTTTTGTATATTGGGACCACATTCGCCGTCTTCCATATTTCTGGTAGGTCTCCCGTCTCTAGTGACTTACTATACACTATGGAGAGTGGCAGGCAAAGTGCCTCTGCACACTCTTTCAGTACCCATGGTGAGATCCCATCTGGACCAACTGCCTTTCTAACATCCAGATCCAGCAGGTGTCTCTTGACCTCCTCTCTCGTAATTTCGAACTCCTCCAAGGCCGCCTGGTTTACCTCCCTTTCTCCTAGCACAGTGACCTCACCCTGTTCTATTGTGAAGACCTCCTGGAACCTCTTGTTGAGTTCCTCACACACCTCTCTGTCATTCTCTGTATACCTGTCCTCGCCTGTTCTAAGTTTCAATACCTGTTCTTTCACTGTTGTTTTCATTCTGATGTGACTGTGGAGTAGCTTTGGTTCGGTCTTGGCTTTGTTTGCTATATCATTTTCAAAATTTTTCTCTGCTTCTCTTCTCACCCTGACGTACTCATTCCTGGTTCTCTGGTATCTCTCTCTGCTTTCTGGTGTTCTGTTATTCCGGAAGTTCCTCCACGCCTTTTTGTTCAGTTTCTTCGCTTCCATACATGCCCTATTATACCATGGATTCTTCTGTTGCTTCTCGGATTTTTCCCTTTGGGCCGGGATGAACCTGTTTACTGCCTCCTGACACTTTTGGGTAACATAGTCCATCATACCCTGTACAGACTTGTCTCTGAGGTCTGTGTCCCAAGGTATTTCACTTAGGAAACTTCTCATCTGTTCATAATTCCCCTTTCGGTATGCCAGCCTTTTGATTCCTAGTTCTTTTTGGGGGGAGATAAGTCCTAGCTCTACCAGGTACTCAAAGTTCAATACTCTGTGGTCACTCATTCCCAAGGGCGCTTCCATCTTAACTTCCCTTATATCCCATTCATTTAGGGTAAATATCAAATCAAGCATTGCTGGTTCATCTTCTCCTCTCATTCTTGTTGGTTCTTTGGTGTGCTGGCTTAGAAAGTTTCTTGTTGCCACGTCCAGCAGCTTAGCTCTCCATGTTTCTGGTCCTCCATGCGGGTCTCTGTTCTTCCAATCTATCTTCCCATGGTTGAAGTCTCCCATAATTAGTAGTCCAGATCCATTCCTGCTAGCAACAGAAGCTGCTCTTTCTATTATGTTAATGGTGGCCACGTGTATATCTTCCCTCGTTAATATAAACGGAAAATCAAGAACATTTTAGTTATTTCTAATGAAAACACTGTTTTTTATCATTTGTATTGGAAACAACATTGTCATATGTCTTTTCTTGGATCTATATAATACGAAACCTCGCTCTATGATTTGAAGTTAAAATCCTCAAATATGGTTATATAGTGACTTTTTTCACGTTTTTCATGTAGTTTGATATTACGCAAATATATTCATTTTTACCAATATTTCGATACTGTTTCATGTAGTATCACGATATGTGATTTGGCCTTCAAATCTCAGAATTTCGCATAATATTGCATTTTAAGCAAGTTTTCTTGCATTTTGTTTCGTACGAAAAATCATCGAATTTAGCAATATTTTAACGTTTATCATCTCCTTTTCCTTCATGTGATTTAAACAAAATATCATCGAATTAAGCAATATTTTGCCGTTTTCCACGTTTTTGTGAATTTTCCGTCCATGGGTATTAATTCATATATATATACGATAAAAATGATGCAAACACATAATTGATTAGATAATAACCTTAAATACTTCATTTTCAATCATCTATTTGTTTCTCGTTAAAATACTTAGTAAGATATTGAAAAGGGGAGAAGTTCGTTTTTTTTTGCATATATCGACGTTTCAGCCGGATTAGAGCGGTTTTACGTGTACATCTTCCATCGTTAATATAAACGGAAAATCAAGAACATTATAGTTAATTCTAATGAAAACACATTGTTTTTTATCATTTGTAATGGAAACAACATTGTCATATGTCTTTTCTTGGATCTAAATAATACGAAACCTCGCTCTATGATTTGTAGGTAAAATCCTCAAATATGGTAAAATAGTAACTTTTTCACGTTAATCATGTAGTTTAATATTACGCAAATATATTCATTTTTACCAATATTCCGATACTATTTCATGTAGTATCACGATATGTGTTTTGCCCTTCAAATCTCAGAATTTCGCGTAATATTGCATTTTAAGCAAGTTTTCTTGCATTTTGTTTCGTACGAAAAATCATCGAATTTAGCAATATTTTGACGTTGATCATCCCCTTTTCCTTCATGTGATTTAAACAAAATATCATCGAATTAGGCAATATTTTGCCGTTTTTCCACGTTTTTGTGAATTTTCAGTCCATGGGTATTAATTCATATATATACGATAAAAATGATGCAAACACATAATTGATTAGATAATAACCTTAAATACTTCATTTTCAATCAACTATTTCTTTCTCGTTAAAATACAGAGTAAGATATTGAAAGGGGGGAGAAGTTCTGATTTTATTGCATATATCGACGTTTCAGCCGGAAAAGAGCGATTTTCGTGTACATCTTCCATCGGTAATATAAACGGAAAACCAGGAACATTTTAGTTATTTCTAATGAAAACACTGTTTTATATCATTTGTATTGGAAACAACATTGTCATATGTCTTTTCTTGGATCTAAATAATACGAAACCTCGCTCTATGATTTGAAGTTAAAATCCTCAAATATGGTTATATAGTGACTTTTTCACGTTTTTCATGTAGTTTGATATTACGCAAATATACTCATTTTTACCAATATTTCGATACTGTTTCATGTAGTATCACGATATGTGATTTGGCCTTCAAAGCTCAGAATTTCCCATAATATTGCATTTTAAGCAAGTTTTCTTGCATTTTGTTTCGTACGAAAAATCATCGAATTTAGCAATATTTTAACGTTTATCATCTCCTTTTCCTTCATGTGATATAAACAAAATATCATCGAATGAGGCAATATTTTGCCGTTTTCCACGTTTTTGTGAATTTTCCGTCCATGGGTATTAATTCATATATATACGATAAAAATGATGCAAACACATAATTGATTAGATAATAACCTTAAATACTTCATTTTCAATCATCTATTTGTGTCTCGTTAAAATACTGAGTAAGATATTGAAAAGGGGAGAAGTTCTGTTTTTATTGCATATAACGACGTTTCAGCCGGAATAGAGCGGTTTTACGTGTATTTCTTCCCTCGTTAATATAAACGGAAAATCAAGAACATTTTAGTTATTTCAAATGAAAACACATTGTTTTTTATCATTTGTATTGGAAACAACATTGTCATATGTCTTTTCTTGGATCTAAATAATACGAAACCTCGCTCTATGATTTGAAGTTAAAATCCTCAAATATGGTTATATAGTGACTTTTTTCACGTTTTTCATGTAGTTTGATATTACGCAAATATATTCATTTTTACCAATATTCCGATACTATTTCATGTAGTATCACGATATTTGATTTGCCCTTCAAATCTCAGAATTTCGCGTAATATTGCATTTTAAGCAAGTTTTCTTGCATTTTGTTTCATACGAAAAATCATCGAATTTAGCAATATTTTAACGTTTATCATCTCCTTTTCCTTCATTTGATTTAAACAAAATATCATCGAATTAGGCAATATTTTGCCGTTTTCCACGTTTTTGTGAATTTTCCGTCCATGGGTATTAATTCATATATATACGATAAAAATGATGCAAACACATAATTGATTAGATAATAACCTTAAATACTTCATTTTCAATCATCTATTTGTTTCTCGTTAAAATACTGAGTAAATTATTGAAAAGGGGAGAAGTTCAGTTTTTATTGCATATATCGACGTTTCAGCCGGATTAGAGCGGTTTTACGTGTACATCTTCCATCGTTAATATAAACGGAAAATCAAGAACATTATAGTTAATTCTAATGAAAACACATTGTTTTTTATCATTTGTATTGGAAACAACATTGTCATATGTCTTTTCTTGGATCTAAATAATACGAAACCTCGCTCTATGATTTGAAGGTAAAATCCTCAAATATGGTAAAATAGTAACTTTTTCACGTTAATCATGTAGTTTCCTATTACGCAAATATATTAATTTTACCAATATTCCGATACTATTTCATGTAGTATCACGATATGTGTTTTGCCCTTTATATCTCAGAATTTCGCGTAATATTGCATTTTAAGCAAGTTTTCTTGCATTTTGTTTCGTACGAAAAATCATCGAATTTAGCAATATTTTGACGTTGATCATCCCCTTTTCCTTCATGTGATTTAAACAAAATATCATCGAATTAGGCAATATTTTGCCGTTTTTCCACGTTTTTGTGAATTTTCAATCCATGGGTATTAATTCATATATATACGACAAAAATGATGCAAACACATAATTGATTAGATAATAACCTTAAATACTTCATTTTCAATCAACTATTTCTTTCTCGTTAAAATACTGAGTAAGATATTGAAAAGGGGAGAAGTTCTGTTTTTATTGCATATATCGACGTTTCAGCCGGAATAGAGCGATTTTCGTGTACATTTTCCATCGGTAATATAAACGGAAAATCAGGAACATTTTAGTTAATTCTAATGAAAACTCATTAATTTTTATCATTTGTATTGGAAACAACATTGTCATATGTCTCCTTGGATCTAAATAATACGAAACCTCGCTCTATGATTTGAAGTTAAAATCCTCAAATATAGTTAAATAGTGACTTTTCACGTTTTTCATGTAGTTTGATTTTACGCAAATATATTCATTTTTACCAATATTCCGATACTATTTCATGTAGTATCACGATATGTGATTTGCCCTTCAAATCTCAGAATTTCGCGTAATATTGCATTTTAAGCAAGTTTTCTTACGTTTTGTTTCGCACGAAAAATCATCGAATTTAGCAATATTTCAACGTTTGTCATCTCCTTTTCCTTCATGTGATTTAAACAAAATATCATCGAATTAGGCAATATTTTGCCGTTTTCCACGTTTTTGTGAATTTTCAGTCCATGGGTATTAATTCATATATATACGATAAAAATGATGCAAACACATAATTGATTAGATAATAACCTTAAATACTTCATTGCAATCATCTATTTGTTTCTCGTTAAAATATTGAGTAAGATATTGAAAAGTGGAGAAGTTCGGTTTTTATTGCATATATCGACGTTTCAGCCGGATTAGAGCGGATTTACGTGATTCACGTTAATCATGTAGTTTGATATTACGCAAATATATTCATTTTTACCAATATTCCGATACTATTTCATGTAGTATCACGATATGTGATTTGGCCTTCATATCTCAGAATTTCGCATAATATTGCATTTTAAGCAAGTTTTCTTGCATTTTGTTTCGTACGAAAAATCATCGAATTATAGCAATATTTTGACGTTGATGATCCCCTTTTTCTTCATGTGATTTAAACAAAATATCATCGAATTAGGCAATATTTTGCCGTTTTTCCACGTTTTTGTGAATTTTCAGTCCATGGGTATTAATTCATATATATACGATAAAAATGATGCAAACACATAATTGATTAGATAATAACCTTAAATACTTCATTTGCAATCATCTATTTGTTTCTCGTTAAAATACTGAGTAAGATATTGAAAAGGGGAGAAGTTCGGTTTTTATTGCATATATCGACGTTTCAGCCGGATTAGAGCGGTTTTACGTGTACATCTTCCATCGTTAATATAAACGGAAAATCAAAAACATTATAGGTAATTCTAATGAAAACACATTGTTTTTTATCATTTGTATTGGAAACAACATTGTCATGTCTTTTCTTGGATCTAAATAATACGAAACCTCGCTCTATGATTTGTAGGTAAAATCCTCAAATATGGTTATATAGTGACTTTTTTCACGTTTTTCATCTAGTTTGATATTACGCAAATATATTCATTTTTTACCAATATTCCGATACTATTTCATGTAGTATCACGATATGTGATTTGCTCTTCAAATCTCAGAATTTCGCGTAATATTGCATTTTAAGCAAGTTTTCTTGCATTTCGTTTCGTAAGAAAAATCATCGAATTTAGCAATATTTTAACGTTTATCATCTCCTTTTCCTTCATGTGATTTAAACAAAATATCATCGAATTAGGCAATATTTTGCCGTTTTCCACGTTTTTGTGAAGTTTCCGTCCATGGGCATTAATTCATATATATACGATAAAAATGATGCAAACACATAATTGATTAGATAATAACCTTAAATACTTCATTTTCAATCATCTATTTGTTTCTCGTTAAAATACTGAGTAAATTATTGAAAAGGGGAGAAGTTCAGTTTTTATTGCATATATCGACGTTTCAGCCGGATTAGAGCGGTTTTACGTGTACATCTTCCATCGTTAATATAAACGGAAAATCAAGAACATTATAGTTAATTCTAATGAAAACACATTGTTTTTTATCATTTGTATTGGAAACAACATTGTCATATGTCTTTTCTTGGATCTAAATAATACGAAACCTCGCTCTATGATTTGTAGGTAAAATCCTCAAATATGGTTATATTGTGACTTTTTTCACGTTTTTCATGTAGTTTGAATTAACGCAAAAATATTCATTTTTACCAATATTCCGATACTATTTCATATAGTATCACGATATGTGATTTGCCCTTCAAATCTCAGAATTTCGCGTAATATTGCATTTTAAGCAAGTTTTCTTGCATTTTGTTTCGTACGAAAAATCATCGAATTTAGCAATATTTTAACGTTTATCATCTCCTTTTCCTTCATGTGATTTAAACAAAATATCATCGAATTAGGCAATATTTTGCCGTTTTCCACGTTTTTGTGAATTTTCCGTCCATGGGCATTAATTCATATATATACGATAAAAATGATGCAAACACATAATTGATTAGATAATAACCTTAAATACTTCATTTTCAATCATCTATTTGTTTCTCGTTAAAATACTGAGTAAATTATTGAAAAGGGGAGAAGTTCAGTTTTTATTGCATATATCGACGTTTCAGCCGGATTAGAGCGGTTTTACGTGTACATCTTCCATCGTTAATATAAACGGAAAATCAAGAACATTATAGTTAATTCTAATGAAAACACATTGTTTTTTTATCATTTGTATTGGAAACAACATTGTCATATGTCTTTTCTTGGATCTAAATAATACGAAACCTCGCTCTATGATTTGTAGGTAAAATCCTCAAATATGGTTATATTGTGACTTTTTTCACGTTTTTCATGTAGTTTGAATTAACGCAAAAATATTCATTTTTACCAATATTCCGATACTATTTCATGTAGTATCACGATATGTGATTTGCCCTTCAAATCTCAGAATTTCGCGTAATATTGCATTTTAAGCAAGTTTTCTTGCATTTTGTTTCGTACGAAAAATCATCGAATTTAGCAATATTTTAACGTTTATCATCTCCTTTTCCTTCATGTGATTTAAACAAAATATCATCGAATTAGGCAATATTTTGCCGTTTTCCACGTTTTTGTGAATTTTCCGTCCATGGGTATTAATTCATATATATACGATAAAAATGTTGCAAACACATAATTGATTAGATAATAACCTTAAATACTTCATTTTCAATCATCTATTTGTTTCTCGTTAAAATACTGAGTAAATTATTGAAAAGGGGAGAAGTTCAGTTTTTATTGCATATATCGACGTTTCAGCCGGATTAGAGCGGTTTTACGTGTACATCTTCCATCGTTAATATAAACGGAAAATAAAGAACATTATAGTTAATTCTAATGAAAACACATTGTTTTTTATCATTTGTATTGGAAACAACATTGTCATATGTCCTTTCTTGGATCTAAATAATACGAAACCTCGCTCTATGATTTGAAGGTAAAATCCTCAAATATGGTAAAATAGTAACTTTTTCACGTTAATCATGTAGTTTCCTATTACGCAAATATATTCATTTTACCAATATTCCGATACTATTTCATGTAGTATCACATTATGTGTTTTGCCCTTCAAATCTCAGAATTTCGCGTAATATTGCATTTTAAGCAAGTTTTCTTGCATTTTGTTTCGTACGAAAAATCATCGAATTTAGCAATATTTTGACGTTGATCATCCCCTTTTCCTTCATGTGATTTAAACAAAATATCATCGAATTAGGCAATATTTTGCCGTTTTTCCACGTTTTTGTGAATTTTCAGTCCATGGGTATTAATTCATATATATACGATAAAAATGATGCAAACACATAATTGATTAGATAATAACCTTAAATACTTCATTTTCAATCAACTATTTCTTTCTAGTTAAAATACTGAGTAAGATATTGAAAAGGGGAGAAGTTCTGTTTTTATTGCATATATCGACGTTTCAGCCGGAATAGAGCGATTTTGGTGTACATTTTCCATCGCTAATATAAACGGAAAATCAGGAACATTTTAGTTAATTCTAATGAAAACTCATTGATTTTTATCATTTGTATTGGAAACAACATTGTCATATGTCTCCTTGGATCTAAATAATACGAAACCTCGCTCTATGATTTGAAGGTAAAATCCTCAAATATGGTAAAATAGTAACTTTTTCACGTTAATCATGTAGTTTCCTATTACGCAAATATATTCATTTTACCAATATTCCGATACTATTTCATGTAGTATCACATTATGTGTTTTGCCCTTCAAATCTCAGAATTTCGCGTAATATTGCATTTTAAGCAAGTTTTCTTGCATTTTGTTTCGTACGAAAAATCATCGAATTTAGCAATATTTTAACGTTTATCATCTCCTTTTCCTTCATGTGATTTAAACAAAATATCATCGAATTAGGCAATATTTTGCCGTTTTCCACGTTTTTGTGAATTTTCCGTCCATGGGCATTAATTCATATATATACGATAAAAATGATGCAAACACATAATTGATTAGATAATAACCTTAAATACTTCATTTTCAATCATCTATTTGTTTCTCGTTAAAATACTGAGTAAATTATTGAAAAGGGGAGAAGTTCAGTTTTTATTGCATATATCGACGTTTCAGCCGGATTAGAGCGGTTTTACGTGTACATCTTCCATCGTTAATATAAACGGAAAATCAAGAACATTATAGTTAATTCTAATGAAAACACATTGTTTTTTTATCATTTGTATTGGAAACAACATTGTCATATGTCTTTTCTTGGATCTAAATAATACGAAACCTCGCTCTATGATTTGTAGGTAAAATCCTCAAATATGGTTATATTGTGACTTTTTTCACGTTTTTCATGTAGTTTGAATTAACGCAAAAATATTCATTTTTACCAATATTCCGATACTATTTCATGTAGTATCACGATATGTGATTTGCCCTTCAAATCTCAGAATTTCGCGTAATATTGCATTTTAAGCAAGTTTTCTTGCATTTTGTTTCGTACGAAAAATCATCGAATTTAGCAATATTTTAACGTTTATCATCTCCTTTTCCTTCATGTGATTTAAACAAAATATCATCGAATTAGGCAATATTTTGCCGTTTTCTACGTTTTTGTGAATTTTCCGTCCATGGGTATTAATTCATATATATACGATAAAAATGTTGCAAACACATAATTGATTAGATAATAACCTTAAATACTTCATTTTCAATCATCTATTTGTTTCTCGTTAAAATACTGAGTAAATTATTGAAAAGGGGAGAAGTTCAGTTTTTATTGCATATATCGACGTTTCAGCCGGATTAGAGTGGTTTTACGTGTACATCTTCCATCGTTAATATAAACGGAAAATAAAGAACATTATAGTTAATTCTAATGAAAACACATTGTTTTTTATCATTTGTATTGGAAACAACATTGTCATATGTCCTTTCTTGGATCTAAATAATACGAAACCTCGCTCTATGATTTGAAGGTAAAATCCTCAAATATAGTAAAATAGTAACTTTTTCACGTTAATCATGTAGTTTCCTATTACGCAAATATATTCATTTTACCAATATTCCGATACTATTTCATGTAGTATCACATTATGTGTTTTGCCCTTCAAATCTCAGAATTTCGCGTAATATTGCATTTTAAGCAAGTTTTCTTGCATTTTGTTTCGTACGAAAAATCATCGAATTTAGCAATATTTTGACGTTGATCATCCCCTTTTCCTTCATGTGATTTAAACAAAATATCATCGAATTAGGCAATATTTTGCCGTTTTTCCACGTTTTTGTGAATTTTCAGTCCATGGGTATTAATTCATATATATACGATAAAAATGATGCAAACACATAATTGATTAGATAATAACCTTAAATACTTCATTTTCAATCAACTATTTCTTTCTAGTTAAAATACTGAGTAAGATATTGAAAAGGGGAGAAGTTCTGTTTTTATTGCATATATCGACGTTTCAGCCGGAATAGAGCGATTTTGGTGTACATTTTCCATCGCTAATATAAACGGAAAATCAGGAACATTTTAGTTAATTCTAATGAAAACTCATTGATTTTTATCATTTGTATTGGAAACAACATTGTCATATGTCTCCTTGGATCTAAATAATACGAAACCTCGCTCTATGATTTGAAGTTAAAATCCTCAAATATGGTTATATAGTAACTTTTTTCACGTTTTTCATGTAGTTTGATATTACGCAAATATATTCATTTTTACCAATATTTCGATACTGTTTCATGTAGTATCACGATATGTGATTTGGCCTTCAAATCTCAGAATTTCGCATAATATTGCATTTTAAGCAAGTTTTCTTGCATTTTGTTTCGTACGAAAAATCATCGAATTTAGCAATATTTTAACGTTTATCATCTTCTTTTCCTTCATGTGATTTAAACAAAATATCATCGAATTAGGCAATATTTTGCCGTTTTCCACGTTTTTGTGAATTTTCCGTCCATGGGTATTAATTCATATATATATACGATAAAAATGATGCAAACACATAATTGATTAGATAATAACCTTAAATACTTCATTGCAATCATCTATTTGTTTCTCGTTAAAATACTGAGTAAGATATTGAAAAGTGGAGAAGTTCGGTTTTTATTGCATATATCGACGTTTCAGCCGGATTAGAGCGGATTTACGTGATTCACGTTAATCATGTAGTTTGATATTACGTAAATATATTCATTTTTACTATTATTTAGATAATATTTCATGTAGTATCACGATATGTGATTTGGCCTTGAAATCTCAGAATTTCGCATAATATTGCATTTTAAGCAAGTTTTCTTCCATTTTGTTTCGTACGAAAAATCATCGAATTTAGCAATATTTTGACGTTTATCATCGCCTTTTCCTTCATGTGATTTAAACAAAATATCATTGAATTAGGCAATATTTTGCCGTTTTCCACGTTTTTGTGAATTTTCAGTCCATGGGTATTAATTCATATATATACGATAAAAATGATGCAAACACATAATTGATTAGATAATAACCTTAAATACTTCATTTTCAATCATCTATTTGTGTCTCGTTAAAATACTGAGTAAGATATTGAAAAGGGGAGAAGTTCTGTTTTTATTGCATATAACGACGTTTCAGCCGGAATAGAGCGGTTTTACGTGTACTTCTTCCCTCGTTAATATAAACGGAAAATCAAGAACATTTTAGTTATTTCAAATGAAAACACATTGTTTTTTATCTCTTGTATTGGAAACAACATTGTCATATGTCTTTTCTTGGATCTAAATAATACGAAACCTCGCTCTATGATTTGAAGTTAAAATCCTCAAATATGGTTATATAGTGACTTTTTTCACGTTTTTCATGTAGTTTGATATTACGCAAATATATTCATTTTTACCAATATTCCGATACTATTTCATGTAGTATCACGATATGTGATTTGCCCTTCAAAAATCAGAATTTCGCGTAATATTGCATTTTAAGCAAGTTTTCTTGCATTTTGTTTCGAACGAAAAATCATCGAATTTAGCAATATTTTAACGTTTATCATCTCCTTTTCCTTCATGTGATTTAAACAAAATATCATCGAATTAGGCAATATTTTGCCGTTTTCCACGTTTTTGTGAATTTTCCGTCCATGGGTATTAATTCATATATATACGATAAAAATGTTGCAAACACATAATTGATTAGATAATAACCTTAAATTCTTCATTTTCAATCATCTATTTGTTTCTCGTTAAAATACTGAGTAAATTATTGAAAAGGGGAGAAGTTCAGTTTTTATTGCATATATCGACGTTTCAGCCGGATTAGAGCGGTTTTACGTGTACATCTTCCATCGTTAATATAAACGGAAAATCAAGAACATTATAGTTAATTCTAATGAAAACACATTGTTTTTTATAAATTGTATTGGAACCAACATTGTCATATGTCTTTTCTTGGATCTAAATAATACGAAACCTCGATCTATGATTTGAAGGTAAAATCCTCAAATATGGTAAAATAGTAACTTTTTCACGTTAATCATGTAGTTTCCTATTACGCAAATATATTCATTTTACCAATATTCCGATACTATTTCATGTAGTATCACGATATGTGTTTTGCCCTTCAAATCTCAGAATTTCGCGTAATATTGCATTTTAAGCAAGTTTTCTTGCATTTTGTTTCGTACGAAAAATCATCGAATTTAGCAATATTTTAACGTTTATCATCCCCTTTTCCTTCATGTGATTTAAACAAAATATCATCGAATTAGGCAATATTTTGCCGTTTTCCACGTTTTTGTGAATTTTCAGTCCATGGGAATTAATTCATATATATACGATAAAAATGATGCAAACACATAATTGATTAGATAATAACCTTAAATACTTCATTGCAATCATCTATTTGTTTCTCGTTAAAATACTGAGTAAGATATTGAAAAGTGGAGAAGTTCGGTTTTTATTGCATATATCGACGTTTCAGCCGTATTAGAGCGGATTTACGTGATTCACGTTAATCATGTAGTTTGATATTACGCAAATATATTCATTTTTACCAATATTTCGATACTTTTCCATGTAGTATCACGATATGTGATTTGGCCTTCAAATCTCAGAATTTCGCATAATATTGCATTTTAAGCAAGTTTTCTTGCATTTTGTTTCGTACGAAAAATCATCGAATTTAGCAATATTTTAACGTTTATCATCTCCTTTTCCTTCATGTGATTTAAACAAAATATCATCGAATTAGGCAATATTTTGCCGTTTTCCACGTTTTTGTGAATTTTCCGTCCATGGGTATTAATTCATATATATACGATAAAAATGATGCAAACACATAATTGATTAGATAATAACCTTAAATACTTCATTTTCAATCATCTATTTGTTTCTCGTTAAAATACTGAGTAAGATATTGAAAAGGGGAGAAGTTCGTTTTTTTTTTTTGCATATATCGACGTTTCAGCCGGATTAGAGCGGTTTTACGTGTACATCTTCCATCGTTAATATAAACGGAAAATCAAGAACATTATAGTTAATTCTAATGAAAACACATTGTTTTTTATCATTTGTATTGGAAACAACATTGTCATATGTCTTTTCTTGGATCTAAATAATACGAAACCTCGCTCTATGATTTGTAGGTAAAATCCTCAAATATGGTAAAATAGTAACTTTTTCACGTTAATCATGTAGTTTAATATTACGCAAATATATTCATTTTTACCAATATTCCGATACTATTTCATGTAGTATCACGATATGTGTTTTGCCCTTCAAATCTCAGAATTTCGCGTAATATTGCATTTTAAGCAAGTTTTCTTGCATTTTGTTTCGTACGAAAAATCATCGAATTTAGCAATATTTTAACGTTTATCATCCCCTTTTCCTTCATGTGATTTAAACAAAATATCATCGAATTAGGCAATATTTTGCCGTTTTTCTACGTTTTTGTGCATTTTCAGTCCATGGGTATTAATTCATATATATACGATAAAAATGATGCAAACACATAATTGATTAGATAATAACCTTAAATACTTCATTTTCAATCATCTATTTGTGTCTCGTTAAAATACTGAGTAAGATATTGAAAAGGGGAGAAGTTCTGTTTTTATTGCATATAACGACGTTTCAGCCGGAATAGAGCGGTTTTACGTGTACTTCTTCCCTCGTTAATATAAACGGAAAATCAAGAACATTTTAGTTATTTCAAATGAAAACACCTTGTTTTTTATCATTTGTATTGGAAACAACATTGTCATATGTCTTTTCTTGGATCTAAATAATACGAAACCTCGCTCTATGATTTGAAGTTAAAATCCTCAAATATGGTTATATAATGACTTTTTTCACGTTTTTCATGTAGTTTGATATTACGCAAATATATTCATTTTTACCAATATTCCGATACTATATCATGTAGTATCACGATATGTGATTTGCCCTTCAAATCTCAGAATTTCGCGTAATATTGCATTTTAAGCAAGTTTTCTTGCATTTTGTTTCGTACGAAAAATCATCGAATTTAGCAATATTTTAACGTTTATCATCTATTTTTCCTTCATGTGATTTAAACAAAATATCATCGAATTAGGCAATATTTTGCCGTTTTCCACGTTTTGGTGAATTTTCCGTCCATGGGTATTAATTCATATATATACGATAAAAATGATGCAAACACATAATTGATTAGATAATAACCTTAAATACTTCATTGCAATCATCTATTTGTTTCTCGTTAAAATACTGAGTAAGATATTGAAAAGTGGAGAAGTTCGGTTTTTATTGCATATATCGACGTTTCAGCCGGATTAGAGCGGATTTACGTGATTCACGTTAATCATGTAGTTTGATATTACGCAAATATATTCATTTTTACCAATATTCCGATACTATTTCATGTAGTATCACGATATGTGATTTGGCCTTAATATCTCAGAATTTCGCATAATATTGCATTTTAAGCAAGTTTTCTTGCATTTTGTTTCGTACGAAAAATCATCGAATATAGCAATATTTTGACGTTTATCATCTCCTTTTCCTTCATGTGATTTAAACAAAATATCATCGAATTAGGCAATATTTTGCCGTTTTCCACGTTTTTGTGAATTTTCAGTCCATGAGTATTAATTCATATATATAAGATAAAAATGATGCAAACACATAATTGATTAGATAATACCCTCAAATACTTCATTTTCAATAATCTATTTGTTTCTCGTTAAAATACTGAGTAAGATGTTGAAAAGGGGAGAAGTTCGGTTTTTATTGCATATATCGACGTTTCAGCCGGATTAGAGCGGTTTTACGTGTATATCTTCCCTCGTTAATATAAACGGAAAATCAAGAACATTTTAGTTATTTCTAATGAAAACACTGTTTTTTATCATTTGTATTGGAAACAATATTGTCATATGTCTTTTCTTGGATCTAAATAATACGAAACCTCGCTCTATGATTTGTAGGTAAAATCCTCAAATATGGTAAAATAGTAACTTTTTCACGTTAATCATGTAGTTTAATATTACGCAAATATATTCATTTTTACCAATATTAAGATACTATTTCATGTAGTATCACGATATGTGTTTTGCCCTTCAAATCTCAGAATTTCGCGTAATATTGCATTTTAAGCAAGTTTTCTTGCATTTTGTTTCGTACGAAAAATCATCGAATTTAGCAATATTTTAACGTTTATCATCCCCTTTTCCTTCATGTGATTTAAACAAAATATCATCGAATTAGGTAATATTTTGCCGTTTTTCTACGTTTTTGTGCATTTTCAGTCCATGGGTATTAATTCATATATATACGATAAAAATGATGCAAACACATAATTGATTAGATAATAACCTTAAATACTTCATTTTCAATCATCTATTTGTGTCTCGTTAAAATACTGAGTAAGATATTGAAAAGGGGAGAAGTTCTGTTTTTATTGCATATAACGACGTTTCAGCCGGAATAGAGCGGTTTTACGTGTATATCTTCCCTCGTTAATATAAACGGAAAATCAAGAACATTTTAGTTATTTCAAATGAAAACACCTTGTTTTTTATCATTTGTATTGGAAACAACATTGTCATATGTCTTTTCTTGGATCTAAATAATACGAAACCTCGCTCTATGATTTGAAGTTAAAATCCTCAAATATGGTTATATAGTGACTTTTTTCACGTTTTTCATGTAGCTTGATATTACGCAAATATATTCATTTTTACCAATATTCCGATACTATTTCATGTAGTATCACGATATGTGATTTGGCCTTAATATCTCAGAATTTCGCATAATATTGCATTTTAAGCAAGTTTTCTTGCATTTTGTTTCGTACGAAAAATCATCGAATATAATAATATTTTGACGTTTATCATCTCCTTTTCCTTCAGGTGATTTAAACAAAATATCATCGAATTAGGCAATATTTTGCCGTTTTCCACGTTTTTGTGAATTTTCAGTCCATGAGTATTAATTCATATATATAAGATAAAAATGATGCAAACACATAATTGATTAGATAATACCCTCAAATACTTCATTTTCAATAATCTATTTGTTTCTCGTTAAAATACTGAGTAAGATGTTGAAAAGGGGAGAAGTTCGGTTTTTATTGCATATATCGATGTTTCAGCCGGATTAGAGCGGTTTTACGTGTATATCTTCCCTCGTTAATATAAACGGAAAATCAAGAACATTTTAGTTATTTCTAATGAAAACACTGTTTTTTATCATTTGTATTGGAAACAACATTGTCATATGTCTTTTCTTGGATCTAAATAATACGAAACCTCGCTCTATGATTTGTAGGTAAAATCCTCAAATATGGTAAAATAGTAACTTTTTCACGTTAATCATGTAGTTTAATATTACGCAAATATATTCATTTTTACCAATATTCCGATACTATTTCATGTAGTATCACGATATGTGTTTTGCCCTTCAAATCTCAGAATTTCGCGTAATATTGCATTTTAAGCAAGTTTTCTTGCATTTTGTTTCGTACGAAAAATCATCGAATTTAGCAATATTTTAACGTTTATCATCCCCTTTTCCTTCATGTGATTTAAACAAAATATCATCGAATTAGGTAATATTTTGCCGTTTTTCTACGTTTTTGTGCATTTTCAGTCCATGGGTATTAATTCATATATATACGATAAAAATGATGCAAACACATAATTGATTAGATAATAACCTTAAATGCTTAATTTTCAATCATCTATTTGTTTCTCGTTAAAATACTGAGTAAGATATTGAAAAGGGGAGAAGTTCGTTTTTTTTTTTGCATATATCGACGTTTCAGCCGGATTAGAGCGGTATTACGTGTACATCTTCCATCGTTAATATAAACGGAAAATCATGAACATTATAGTTAATTCTAATGAAAACACATTGTTTTTTATCATTTGTATTGGAAACAACATTGTCATATGTCTTTTCTTGGATCTAAATAATACGAAACCTCGCTCTATGATTTGTAGGTAAAATCCTCAAATATGGTAAAATAGTAACTTTTTCACGTTAATCATGTAGTTTAATATTACGCAAATATATTCATTTGTACCAATATTCCGATACTATTTCATGTAGTATCACGATATGTGTTTTGCCCTTCAAATCTCAGAATTTCGCGTAATATTGCATTTTAAGCAAGTTTTCTTGCATTTTGTTTCGTACGAAAAATCATCGAATTTAGCAATATTTTAACGTTTATCATCTCCTTTTCCTTCATGTGATTTAAACAAAATATCATCGAATTAGGCAATATTTTGCCGTTTTCCACGTTTTTGTGAATTTTCCGTCCATGGGTATTAATTCATATATATACGATAAAAATGATGCAAACACATAATTGATTAGATAATAACCTTAAATACTTCATTGCAATCATCTATTTGTTTCTCGTTAAAATACTGAGTAAGATATTGAAAAGTGGAGAAGTTCGGTTTTTATTGCATATATCGAAGTTTCAGCCGGATTAGAGCGGATTTACGTGATTCACGTTAATCATGTAGTTTGATATTACGTAAATATATTCATTTCTACTATTATTTCGATAATATTTCATGTAGTATCACGATATGTGATTTGGCCTTGAAATCTCAGAATTTCGCATAATATTGCATTTTAAGCAAGTTTTCTTCCATTTTGTTTCGTACGAAAAATCATCGAATTTAGCAATATTTTGACGTTTATCATCCCCCTTTCCTTCATGTGATTTAAACAAAATATCATCGAATTAGGCAATATTTTGCCGTTTTCCACGTTTTTGTGAATTTTCCGTCCATGGGTATTAATTCATATATATACGATAAAAATGTTGCAAACACATAATTGATTAGATAATAACCTTAAATTCTTCATTTTCAATCATCTATTTGTTTCTCGTTAAAATACTGAGTAAATTATTGAAAAGGGGAGAAGTTCAGTTTTTTTTGCATATATCGACGTTTCAGCCGGATTAGAGCGGTTTTACGTGTACATCTTCCATCGTTAATATAAACGGAAAATCAAGAACATTATAGTTAATTCTAATGAAAAGACATTGTTTTTTATCATTTGTATTGGAAACAACATTGTCATATGTCTTTTCTTGGATCTAAATAATACGAAACCTCGCTCTATGATTTGAAGGTAAAATCCTCAAATATGGTAAAATAGTATCTTTTTCACGTTAATCATGTAGTTTCCTATTACGCAAATATATTCATTTTACCAATATTCCGATACTATTTCATGTAGTATCACGATATGTGTTTTGGCCTTCAAATCTCAGAATTTCGCGTAATATTGCATTTTAAGCAAGTTTTCTTGCATTTTGTTTCGTACGAAAAATCATCGAATTTAGCAATATTTTAACTTTTGTCATCTCCTTTTCCTTCATGTGATTTAAACAAAATATCATCGAATTAGGCAATATTTTGCCGTTTTCCACGTTTTTGTGAATTTTCAGTCCATGGGAATTAATTCATATATATACGATAAAAATGATGCAAACACATAATTGATTAGATAATAACCTTAAATACTTCATTGCAATTATCTATTTGTTTCTCGTTAAAATACTGAGTAAGATATTGAAAAGTGGAGAAGTTCGGTTTTTATTGCATATATCGACGTTTCAGCCGGATTAGAGCGGATTTACGTGATTCACGTTAATCATGTAGTTTGATATTACGCAAATATATTCATTTTTACCAATATTTCGATACTGTTCCATGTAGTATCACGATATGTGATTTGGCCTTCAAATCTCAGAATTTCGCATAATATTGCATTTTAAGCAAGTTTTCTTGCATTTTGTTTCGTACGAAAAATCATCGAATTTAGCAATATTTTAACGTTTATCATCTCCTTTTCCTTCATGTGATTTAAACAAAATATCATCGAATTAGGCAATATTTTGCCGTTTTGCACGTTTTTGTGAATTTTCCGTCCATGGGTATTAATTCATATATATACGATAAAAATGATGCAAACACATAATTGATTAGATAATAACCTTAAATACTTCATTTTCAATCATCTATTTGTTTCTCGTTAAAATACTGAGTAAGATATTGAAAAGGGGAGAAGTTCGTTTTTTTTTTTTGCATATATCGACGTTTCAGCCGGATTAGAGCGGTTTTACGTGTACATCTTCCATCGTTAATATAAACGGAAAATCAAGAACATTATAGTTAATTCTAATGAAAACACATTGTTTTTTATCATTTGTATTGGAAACAACATTGTCATATGTCTTTTCTTGGATCTAAATAATACGAAACCTCGCTCTATGATTTGTAGGTAAAATCCTCAAATATGGTAAAATAGTAACTTTTTCACGTTAATCATGTAGTTTAATATTACGCAAATATATTCATTTTTACCAATATTCCGATACTATTTCATGTTGTATCACGATATGTGTTTTGCCCTTCAAATCTCAGAATTTCGCGTAATATTGCATTTTAAGCAAGTTTTCTTGCATTTTGTTTCGTACGAAAAATCATCGAATTTAGCAATATTTTAACGTTTATCATCCCCTTTTCCTTCATGTGATTTAAACAAAATATCATCGAATTAGGCAATATTTTGCCGTTTTTCTACGTTTTTGTGCATTTTCAGTCCATGGGTATTAATTCATATATATACGATAAAAATGATGCAAACACATAATTGATTAGATAATAACCTTAAATACTTCATTTTCAATCATCTATTTGTGTCTCGTTAAAATACTGAGTAAGATATTGAAAAGGGGAGAAGTTCTGTTTTTATTGCATATAACGACGTTTCAGCCGGAATAGAGCGGTTTTACGTGTACTTCTTCCCTCGTTAATATAAACGGAAAATCAAGAACATTTTAGTTATTTCAAATGAAAACACCTTGTTTTTTATCTTTTGTATTGGAAACAACATTGTCATATGTCTTTTCTTGGATCTAAATAATACGAAACCTCGCTCTATGATTTGAAGTTAAAATCCTCAAATATGGTTATATAGTGACTTTTTTCACGTTTTTCATGTAGTTTGATATTACGCAAATATATTCATTTTTACCAATATTCCGATACTATATCATGTAGTATCACGATATGTGATTTGCCCTTCAAATCTCAGAATTTCGCGTAATATTGCATTTTAAGCAAGTTTTCTTGCATTTGTTTCGTACGAAAAATCATCGAATTTAGCAATATTTTAACGTTTATCATCTATTTTTCCTTCATGTGATTTAAACAAAATATCATCGAATTAGGCAATATTTTGCCGTTTTTCCACGTTTTTGTGAATTTTCAGTCCATGGGTATTAATTCATATATATACGATAAAAATGATGCAAACACATAATTGATTAGATAATAACCTTAAATACTTCATTTTCAATCAACTATTTCTTTCTAGTTAAAATACTGAGTAAGATATTGAAAAGGGGAGAAGTTCTGTTTTTATTGCATATATCGACGTTTCAGCCGGAATAGAGCGATTTTTGTGTACATTTTTCATCGGTAATATAAATGGAAAATCAGGAACATTTCAGTTAATTCTAATGAAAACTCATTGATTTTTATCATTTGTATTGGAAACAACATTGTCATATGTCTCCTTGGATCTAAATAATACGAAACCTCGCTCTATGATTTGAAGTTAAAATCCTCAAATATAGTTAAATAGTGACTTTTTTCACGTTTTTCATGTAGTTTGATATTACGCAAATATATTCATTTTTACCAATATTCCGATACTATTTCATGTAGTATCACGATATGTGATTTGCCCTTCAAATCTCAGAATTTCGCGTAATATTGCATTTTAAGCAAGTTTTCTTGCATTTTGTTTCGTACGAAAAATCATCGAATTTAGCAATATTTTAACGTTTGTCATCTCCTTTTCCTTCATGTGATTTAAACAAAATATCATCGAATTAGGCAATATTTTGCCGTTTTCCACGTTTTTGTGAATTTTCAGTCCATGGGTATTAATTCATATATATACGATAAAAATGATGCAAACACATAATTGATTAGATAATAACCTTAAATACTTCATTGCAATCATCTATTTGTTTCTCGTTAAAATACTGAGTAAGATATTGAAAAGTGGAGAAGTTCGGTTTTTATTGCATATATCGACATTTCAGCCGGATTAGAGCGGATTTACGTGATTCACGTTAATCATGTAGTTTGATATTACGCAAATATATTCATTTTTACCAATATTCCGATACTATTTCATGTAGTATCACGATATGTGATTTGGCCTTCATATCTCAGAATTTCGCATAATATTGCATTTTAAGCAAGTTTTCTTGCATTTTGTTTCGTACGAAAAATCATCGAATATAGCAATATTTTGACGTTTATCATCTCCTTTTCCTTCATGTGATTTAAACAAAATATCATCGAATTAGGCAATATTTTGCCGTTTTCCACGTTTTTGTGAATTTTCAGTCCATGGGTATTAATTCATATATATAAGATAAAAATGATGCAAACACATAATTGATTAGATAATACCCTCAAATACTTCATTTTCAATCATCTATTTGTTTCTCGTTAAAATACTGAGTAAGATGTTGAAAAGGGGAGAAGTTCGGTTTTAATTGCATATATCGACGTTTCAGCCGGATTAGAGCGGTTTTACGTGTATATATTCCCTCGTTAATATAAACGGAAAATCAAGAACATTTTAGTTATTTCTAATGAAAACACTGTTTTTTATCATTTGTATTGGAAACAACATTGTCATATGTCTTTTCTTGGATCTAAATAATACGAAACCTTGCTCTATGATTTGAAGTTAAAATCCTCAAATATGGTTATATAGTGACTTTTTCACGTTTTTCATGTAGTTTGATATTACGCAAATATATTCATTTTTACCAATATTTCCATACTGTTCCATGTAGTATCACGATATGTGATTTGGCCTTCAAATCTCAGAATTTCGCATAATATTGCATTTTAAGCAAGTTTTCTTGCATTTTGTTTCGTACGAAAAATCATCGAATTTAGCAATATTTTAACGTTTATCATCTCCTTTTCCTTCATGTGATTTAAACAAAATATCATCGAATTAGGCAATATTTTGCCGTTTTCCACGTTTTTGTGAATTTTCCGTCCATGGGTATTAATTCATATATATACGATAAAAATGATGCAAACACATAATTGATTAGATAATAACCTTAAATACTTCATTGCAATCATCAATTTGTTTCTCGTTAAAATACTGAGTAAGATATTGAAAAGTGGAGAAGTTCGGTTTTTATTGCATATATCGACGTTTCAGCCGGATTAGAGCGGATTTACGTGATTCACGTTAATCATGTAGTTTGATATTACGCAAATATATTAATTTTTACCAATATTCCGATACTATTTCATGTAGTATCACGATATGTGATTTGGCCTTCATATCTCAGAATTTCGCATAATATTGCATTTTAAGCAAGTTTTCTTGCATTTTGTTTCGTACGAAAAATCATCGAATATAGCAATATTTTGACGTTTATCATCTCCTTTTCCTTCATGTGATTTAAACAAAATATCATCGAATTAGGCAATATTTTGCCGTTTTCCACGTTTTTGTGAATTTTCAGTCCATGAGTATTAATTCATATATATAAGATAAAAATGATGCAAACACATAATTGATTTGATAATACCCTCAAATAGTTCATTTTCAATCATCTATTTGTTTCTCGTTAAAATATGAGTAAGATGTTGAAAAGGGGAGAAGTTCGGTTTTTATTGCATATATCGACGTTTGAGCCGGATTAGAGCGGTTTTACGTGTATATCTTCCCTCGTTAATATAAACGGAAAATCAAGAACATTTTAGTTATTTCTAATGAAAACACTGTTTTTTATCATTTGTATTGGAAACAACATTGTCATATGTCTTTTCTTGGATCTAAATAATACGAATCCTCGCTCTATGATTTGTAGGTAAAATCCTCAAATATGGTAAAATAGTAACTTTTTCACGTTAATCATGTAGTTTAATATTACGCAAATATATTAATTTTTACCAATATTCCGATACTATTTCATGTAGTATCACGATATGTGATTTGCCCTTCAAATCTCAGAATTTCGCGTAATATTGCATTTTAAGCAAGTTTTCTTGCATTTTGTTTCGTACGAAAAATCATCGAATTTAGCAATATTTTAACGTTTATCATCTCCTTTTCCTTCATGTGATTTAAACAAAATATCATCGAATTAGGCAATATTTTGCCGTTTTCCACGTTTTTGTGAATTTTCCGTCCATGGGTATTAATTCATATATATACGATAAAAATGTTGCAAACACATAATTGATTAGATAATAACCTTAAATACTTCATTTTCAATCATCTATTTGTTTCTCGTTAAAATACTGAGTAAATTATTGAAAAGGGGAGAAGTTCAGTTTTTATTGCATATATCGACGTTTCAGCCGGATTAGAGCGGTTTTACGTGTACATCTTCCATCGTTAATATAAACGGAAAATCAAGAACATTATAGTTAATTCTAATGAAAACACATTGTTTTTTATCATTTGTATTGGAAACAACATTGTCATATGTCTTTTCTTGGATCTAAATAATACGAAACCTCGCTCTATGATTTGTAGGTAAAATCCTCAAATATGGTAAAATAGTAACTTTTTCAAGTTAATCATGTAGTTTAATATTACGCAAATATATTCATTTTTACCAATATTCCGATACTATTTCATGTTGTATCACGATATGTGTTTTGCCCTTCAAATCTCAGAATTTCGCGTAATATTGCATTTTAAGCAAGTTTTCTTGCATTTTGTTTCGTACGAAAAATCATCGAATTTAGCAATATTTTAACGTTTATCATCCCCTTTTCCTTCATGTGATTTAAACAAAATATCATCGAATTAGGCAATATTTTGCCGTTTTTCTACGTTTTTGTGCATTTTCAGTCCATGGGTATTAATTCATATATATACGATAAAAATGATGCAAACACATAATTGATTAGATAATAACCTTAAATACTTCATTTTCAATCATCTATTTGTGTCTCGTTAAAATACTGAGTAAGATATTGAAAAGGGGAGAAGTTCTGTTTTTATTGCATATAACGACGTTTCAGCCGGAATAGAGCGGTTTTACGTGTACTTCTTCCCTCGTTAATATAAACGGAAAATCAAGAACATTTTAGTTATTTCAAATGAAAACACCTTGTTTTTTATCTTTTGTATTGGAAACAACATTGTCATATGTCTTTTCTTGGATCTAAATAATACGAAACCTCGCTCTATGATTTGAAGTTAAAATCCTCAAATATGGTTATATAGTGACTTTTTTCACGTTTTTCATGTAGTTTGATATTACGCAAATATATTCATTTTTACCAATATTCCGATACTATATCATGTAGTATCACGATATGTGATTTGCCCTTCAAATCTCAGAATTTCGCGTAATATTGCATTTTAAGCAAGTTTTCTTGCATTTGTTTCGTACGAAAAATCATCGAATTTAGCAATATTTTAACGTTTATCATCTATTTTTCCTTCATGTGATTTAAACAAAATATCATCGAATTAGGCAATATTTTGCCGTTTTTCCACGTTTTTGTGAATTTTCAGTCCATGGGTATTAATTCATATATATACGATAAAAATGATGCAAACACATAATTGATTAGATAATAACCTTAAATACTTCATTTTCAATCAACTATTTCTTTCTAGTTAAAATACTGAGTAAGATATTGAAAAGGGGAGAAGTTCTGTTTTTATTGCATATATCGACGTTTCAGCCGGAATAGAGCGATTTTTGTGTACATTTTCCATCGGTAATATAAATGGAAAATCAGGAACATTTCAGTTAATTCTAATGAAAACTCATTGATTTTTATCATTTGTATTGGAAACAACATTGTCATATGTCTCCTTGGATCTAAATAATACGAAACCTCGCTCTATGATTTGAAGTTAAAATCCTCAAATATAGTTAAATAGTGACTTTTTTCACGTTTTTCATGTAGTTTGATATTACGCAAATATATTCATTTTTACCAATATTCCGATACTATTTCATGTAGTATCACGATATGTGATTTGCCCTTCAAATCTCAGAATTTCGCGTAATATTGCATTTTAAGCAAGTTTTCTTGCATTTTGTTTCGTACGAAAAATCATCGAATTTAGCAATATTTTAACGTTTGTCATCTCCTTTTCCTTCATGTGATTTAAACAAAATATCATCGAATTAGGCAATATTTTGCCGTTTTCCACGTTTTTGTGAATTTTCAGTCCATGGGTATTAATTCATATATATACGATAAAAATGATGCAAACACATAATTGATTAGATAATAACCTTAAATACTTCATTGCAATCATCTATTTGTTTCTCGTTAAAATACTGAGTAAGATATTGAAAAGTGGAGAAGTTCGGTTTTTATTGCATATATCGACATTTCAGCCGGATTAGAGCGGATTTACGTGATTCACGTTAATCATGTAGTTTGATATTACGCAAATATATTCATTTTTACCAATATTCCGATACTATTTCATGTAGTATCACGATATGTGATTTGGCCTTCATATCTCAGAATTTCGCATAATATTGCATTTTAAGCAAGTTTTCTTGCATTTTGTTTCGTACGAAAAATCATCGAATATAGCAATATTTTGACGTTTATCATCTCCTTTTCCTTCATGTGATTTAAACAAAATATCATCGAATTAGGCAATATTTTGCCGTTTTCCACGTTTTTGTGAATTTTCAGTCCATGGGTATTAATTCATATATATAAGATAAAAATGATGCAAACACATAATTGATTAGATAATACCCTCAAATACTTCATTTTCAATCATCTATTTGTTTCTCGTTAAAATACTGAGTAAGATGTTGAAAAGGGGAGAAGTTCGGTTTTAATTGCATATATCGACGTTTCAGCCGGATTAGAGCGGTTTTACGTGTATATATTCCCTCGTTAATATAAACGGAAAATCAAGAACATTTTAGTTATTTCTAATGAAAACACTGTTTTTTATCATTTGTATTGGAAACAACATTGTCATATGTCTTTTCTTGGATCTAAATAATACGAAACCTTGCTCTATGATTTGAAGTTAAAATCCTCAAATATGGTTATATAGTGACTTTTTCACGTTTTTCATGTAGTTTGATATTACGCAAATATATTCATTTTTACCAATATTTCCATACTGTTCCATGTAGTATCACGATATGTGATTTGGCCTTCAAATCTCAGAATTTCGCATAATATTGCATTTTAAGCAAGTTTTCTTGCATTTTGTTTCGTACGAAAAATCATCGAATTTAGCAATATTTTAACGTTTATCATCTCCTTTTCCTTCATGTGATTTAAACAAAATATCATCGAATTAGGCAATATTTTGCCGTTTTCCACGTTTTTGTGAATTTTCCGTCCATGGGTATTAATTCATATATATACGATAAAAATGATGCAAACACATAATTGATTAGATAATAACCTTAAATACTTCATTGCAATCATCAATTTGTTTCTCGTTAAAATACTGAGTAAGATATTGAAAAGTGGAGAAGTTCGGTTTTTATTGCATATATCGACGTTTCAGCCGGATTAGAGCGGATTTACGTGATTCACGTTAATCATGTAGTTTGATATTACGCAAATATATTAATTTTTACCAATATTCCGATACTATTTCATGTAGTATCACGATATGTGATTTGGCCTTCATATCTCAGAATTTCGCATAATATTGCATTTTAAGCAAGTTTTCTTGCATTTTGTTTCGTACGAAAAATCATCGAATATAGCAATATTTTGACGTTTATCATCTCCTTTTCCTTCATGTGATTTAAACAAAATATCATCGAATTAGGCAATATTTTGCCGTTTTCCACGTTTTTGTGAATTTTCAGTCCATGAGTATTAATTCATATATATAAGATAAAAATGATGCAAACACATAATTGATTTGATAATACCCTCAAATACTTCATTTTCAATCATCTATTTGTTTCTCGTTAAAATATGAGTAAGATGTTGAAAAGGGGAGAAGTTCGGTTTTTATTGCATATATCGACGTTTGAGCCGGATTAGAGCGGTTTTACGTGTATATCTTCCCTCGTTAATATAAACGGAAAATCAAGAACATTTTAGTTATTTCTAATGAAAACACTGTTTTTTATCATTTGTATTGGAAACAACATTGTCATATGTCTTTTCTTGGATCTAAATAATACGAATCCTCGCTCTATGATTTGTAGGTAAAATCCTCAAATATGGTAAAATAGTAACTTTTTCACGTTAATCATGTAGTTTAATATTACGCAAATATATTAATTTTTACCAATATTCCGATACTATTTCATGTAGTATCACGATATGTGATTTGCCCTTCAAATCTCAGAATTTCGCGTAATATTGCATTTTAAGCAAGTTTTCTTGCATTTTGTTTCGTACGAAAAATCATCGAATTTAGCAATATTTTAACGTTTATCATCTCCTTTTCCTTCATGTGATTTAAACAAAATATCATCGAATTAGGCAATATTTTGCCGTTTTCCACGTTTTTGTGAATTTTCCGTCCATGGGTATTAATTCATATATATACGATAAAAATGTTGCAAACACATAATTGATTAGATAATAACCTTAAATACTTCATTTTCAATCATCTATTTGTTTCTCGTTAAAATACTGAGTAAATTATTGAAAAGGGGAGAAGTTCAGTTTTTATTGCATATATCGACGTTTCAGCCGGATTAGAGCGGTTTTACGTGTACATCTTCCATCGTTAATATAAACGGAAAATCAAGAACATTATAGTTAATTCTAATGAAAACACATTGTTTTTTATCATTTGTATTGGAAACAACATTGTCATATGTCTTTTCTTGGATCTAAATAATACGAAACCTCGCTCTATGATTTAAAGGTAAAATCCTCAAATATGGTAAAATAGTAACTTTTTCACGTTAATCATGTAGTTTCCTATTACGCAAATATATTCATTTTACCAATATTCCGATAGTATTTCATGTAGTATCACGATATGTGTTTTGCCCTTCAAATCTCAGAATTTCGCGTAATATTGCATTTTAAGCAAGTTTTCTTGCATTTTGTTTCGTACGAAAAATCATCGAATTTAGCAATATTTTGACGTTGATCATCCCCTTTTCCTTCATGTGATTTAAACAAAATATCATCGAATTAGGCAATATTTTGCCGTTTTTCCACGTTTTTGTGAATTTTCAGTCCATGGGTATTAATTCATATATATACGATAAAAATGATGCAAACACATAATTGATTAGATAATAACCTTAAATACTTCATTTTCAATCATCTATTTGTGTCTCGTTAAAATACTGAGTAAGATATTGAAAAGGGGAGAAGTTCTGTTTTTATTGCATATAACGACGTTTCAGCCGGAATAGAGCGGTTTTACGTGTACTTCTTCCCTCGTTAATATAAACGGAAAATCAAGAACATTTTAGTTATTTCAAATGAAAACACCTTGTTTTTTATCTTTTGTATTGGAAACAACATTGTCATATGTCTTTTCTTGGATCTAAATAATACGAAACCTCGCTCTATGATTTGAAGTTAAAATCCTCAAATATGGTTATATAGTGACTTTTTTCACGTTTTTCATGTAGTTTGATATTACGCAAATATATTCATTTTTACCAATATTCCGATACTATATCATGTAGTATCACGATATGTGATTTGCCCTTCAAATCTCAGAATTTCGCGTAATATTGCATTTTAAGCAAGTTTTCTTGCATTTGTTTCGTACGAAAAATCATCGAATTTAGCAATATTTTAACGTTTATCATCTATTTTTCCTTCATGTGATTTAAACAAAATATCATCGAATTAGGCAATATTTTGCCGTTTTTCCACGTTTTTGTGAATTTTCAGTCCATGGGTATTAATTCATATATATACGATAAAAATGATGCAAACACATAATTGATTAGATAATAACCTTAAATACTTCATTTTCAATCAACTATTTCTTTCTAGTTAAAATACTGAGTAAGATATTGAAAAGGGGAGAAGTTCTGTTTTTATTGCATATATCGACGTTTCAGCCGGAATAGAGCGATTTTTGTGTACATTTTCCATCGGTAATATAAATGGAAAATCAGGAACATTTCAGTTAATTCTAATGAAAACTCATTGATTTTTATCATTTGTATTGGAAACAACATTGTCATATGTCTCCTTGGATCTAAATAATACGAAACCTCGCTCTATGATTTGAAGTTAAAATCCTCAAATATAGTTAAATAGTGACTTTTTTCACGTTTTTCATGTAGTTTGATATTACGCAAATATATTCATTTTTACCAATATTCCGATACTATTTCATGTAGTATCACGATATGTGATTTGCCCTTCAAATCTCAGAATTTCGCGTAATATTGCATTTTAAGCAAGTTTTCTTGCATTTTGTTTCGTACGAAAAATCATCGAATTTAGCAATATTTTAACGTTTGTCATCTCCTTTTCCTTCATGTGATTTAAACAAAATATCATCGAATTAGGCAATATTTTGCCGTTTTCCACGTTTTTGTGAATTTTCAGTCCATGGGTATTAATTCATATATATACGATAAAAATGATGCAAACACATAATTGATTAGATAATAACCTTAAATACTTCATTGCAATCATCTATTTGTTTCTCGTTAAAATACTGAGTAAGATATTGAAAAGTGGAGAAGTTCGGTTTTTATTGCATATATCGACATTTCAGCCGGATTAGAGCGGATTTACGTGATTCACGTTAATCATGTAGTTTGATATTACGCAAATATATTCATTTTTACCAATATTCCGATACTATTTCATGTAGTATCACGATATGTGATTTGGCCTTCATATCTCAGAATTTCGCATAATATTGCATTTTAAGCAAGTTTTCTTGCATTTTGTTTCGTACGAAAAATCATCGAATATAGCAATATTTTGACGTTTATCATCTCCTTTTCCTTCATGTGATTTAAACAAAATATCATCGAATTAGGCAATATTTTGCCGTTTTCCACGTTTTTGTGAATTTTCAGTCCATGGGTATTAATTCATATATATAAGATAAAAATGATGCAAACACATAATTGATTAGATAATACCCTCAAATACTTCATTTTCAATCATCTATTTGTTTCTCGTTAAAATACTGAGTAAGAGGTTGAAAAGGGGAGAAGTTCGGTTTTAATTGCATATATCGACGTTTCAGCCGGATTAGAGCGGTTTTACGTGTATATATTCCCTCGTTAATATAAACGGAAAATCAAGAACATTTTAGTTATTTCTAATGAAAACACTGTTTTTTATCATTTGTATTGGAAACAACATTGTCATATGTCTTTTCTTGGATCTAAATAATACGAAACCTTGCTCTATGATTTGAAGTTAAAATCCTCAAATATGGTTATATAGTGACTTTTTCACGTTTTTCATGTAGTTTGATATTACGCAAATATATTCATTTTTACCAATATTTCCATACTGTTCCATGTAGTATCACGATATGTGATTTGGCCTTCAAATCTCAGAATTTCGCATAATATTGCATTTTAAGCAAGTTTTCTTGCATTTTGTTTCGTACGAAAAATCATCGAATTTAGCAATATTTTAACGTTTATCATCTCCTTTTCCTTCATGTGATTTAAACAAAATATCATCGAATTAGGCAATATTTTGCCGTTTTCCACGTTTTTGTGAATTTTCCGTCCATGGGTATTAATTCATATATATACGATAAAAATGATGCAAACACATAATTGATTAGATAATAACCTTAAATACTTCATTGCAATCATCAATTTGTTTCTCGTTAAAATACTGAGTAAGATATTGAAAAGTGGAGAAGTTCGGTTTTTATTGCATATATCGACGTTTCAGCCGGATTAGAGCGGATTTACGTGATTCACGTTAATCATGTAGTTTGATATTACGCAAATATATTAATTTTTACCAATATTCCGATACTATTTCATGTAGTATCACGATATGTGATTTGGCCTTCATATCTCAGAATTTCGCATAATATTGCATTTTAAGCAAGTTTTCTTGCATTTTGTTTCGTACGAAAAATCATCGAATATAGCAATATTTTGACGTTTATCATCTCCTTTTCCTTCATGTGATTTAAACAAAATATCATCGAATTAGGCAATATTTTGCCGTTTTCCACGTTTTTGTGAATTTTCAGTCCATGAGTATTAATTCATATATATAAGATAAAAATGATGCAAACACATAATTGATTTGATAATACCCTCAAATACTTCATTTTCAATCATCTATTTGTTTCTCGTTAAAATATGAGTAAGATGTTGAAAAGGGGAGAAGTTCGGTTTTTATTGCATATATCGACGTTTGAGCCGGATTAGAGCGGTTTTACGTGTATATCTTCCCTCGTTAATATAAACGGAAAATCAAGAACATTTTAGTTATTTCTAATGAAAACACTGTTTTTTATCATTTGTATTGGAAACAACATTGTCATATGTCTTTTCTTGGATCTAAATAATACGAATCCTCGCTCTATGATTTGTAGGTAAAATCCTCAAATATGGTAAAATAGTAACTTTTTCACGTTAATCATGTAGTTTAATATTACGCAAATATATTAATTTTTACCAATATTCCGATACTATTTCATGTAGTATCACGATATGTGATTTGCCCTTCAAATCTCAGAATTTCGCGTAATATTGCATTTTAAGCAAGTTTTCTTGCATTTTGTTTCGTACGAAAAATCATCGAATTTAGCAATATTTTAACGTTTATCATCTCCTTTTCCTTCATGTGATTTAAACAAAATATCATCGAATTAGGCAATATTTTGCCGTTTTCCACGTTTTTGTGAATTTTCCGTCCATGGGTATTAATTCATATATATACGATAAAAATGTTGCAAACACATAATTGATTAGATAATAACCTTAAATACTTCATTTTCAATCATCTATTTGTTTCTCGTTAAAATACTGAGTAAATTATTGAAAAGGGGAGAAGTTCAGTTTTTATTGCATATATCGACGTTTCAGCCGGATTAGAGCGGTTTTACGTGTACATCTTCCATCGTTAATATAAACGGAAAATCAAGAACATTATAGTTAATTCTAATGAAAACACATTGTTTTTTATCATTTGTATTGGAAACAACATTGTCATATGTCTTTTCTTGGATCTAAATAATACGAAACCTCGCTCTATGATTTAAAGGTAAAATCCTCAAATATGGTAAAATAGTAACTTTTTCACGTTAATCATGTAGTTTCCTATTACGCAAATATATTCATTTTACCAATATTCCGATAGTATTTCATGTAGTATCACGATATGTGTTTTGCCCTTCAAATCTCAGAATTTCGCGTAATATTGCATTTTAAGCAAGTTTTCTTGCATTTTGTTTCGTACGAAAAATCATCGAATTTAGCAATATTTTGACGTTGATCATCCCCTTTTCCTTCATGTGATTTAAACAAAATATCATCGAATTAGGCAATATTTTGCCGTTTTTCCACGTTTTTGTGAATTTTCAGTCCATGGGTATTAATTCATATATATACGATAAAAATGATGCAAACACATAATTGATTAGATAATAACCTTAAATACTTCATTTTCAATCAACTATTTCTTTCTAGTTAAAATACTGAGTAAGATATTGAAAAGGGGAGAAGTTCTGTTTTTATTGCATATATCGACGTTTCAGCCGGAATAGAGCGATTTTTGTGTACATTTTCCATCGGTAATATAAATGGAAAATCAGGAACATTTCAGTTAATTCTAATGAAAACTCATTGATTTTTATCATTTGTATTGGAAACAACATTGTCATATGTCTCCTTGGATCTAAATAATACGAAACCTCGCTCTATGATTTGAAGTTAAAATCCTCAAATATAGTTAAATAGTGACTTTTTTCACGTTTTTCATGTAGTTTGATATTACGCAAATATATTCATTTTTACCAATATTCCGATACTATTTCATGTAGTATCACGATATGTGATTTGCCCTTCAAATCTCAGAATTTCGCGTAATATTGCATTTTAAGCAAGTTTTCTTGCATTTTGTTTCGTACGAAAAATCATCGAATTTAGCAATATTTTAACGTTTGTCATCTCCTTTTCCTTCATGTGATTTAAACAAAATATCATCGAATTAGGCAATATTTTGCCGTTTTCCACGTTTTTGTGAATTTTCAGTCCATGGGTATTAATTCATATATATAAGATAAAAATGATGCAAACACATAATTGATTAGATAATACCCTCAAATACTTCATTTTCAATCATCTATTTGTTTCTCGTTAAAATACTGAGTAAGATGTTGAAAAGGGGAGAAGTTCGGTTTTTATTGCATATATCGACGTTTCAGCCGGATTAGTGCGGTTTTACGTGTATATATTCCCTCGTTAATATAAACGGAAAATCAAGAACATTTTAGTTATTTCTAATGAAAACACTGTTTTTTATCATTTGTATTGGAAACAACATTGTCATATGTCTTTTCTTGGATCTAAATAATACGAAACCTTGCTCTATGATTTGAAGTTAAAATCCTCAAATATGGTTATATAGTGACTTTTTCACGTTTTTCATGTAGTTTGATATTACGCAAATATATTCATTTTTACCAATATTTCGATACTGTTCCATGTAGTATCACGATATGTGATTTGGCCTTCAAATCTCAGAATTTCGCATAATATTGCATTTTAAGCAAGTTTTCTTGCATTTTGTTTCGTACGAAAAATCATCGAATTTAGCAATATTTTAACGTTTATCATCTCCTTTTCCTTCATGTGATTTAAACAAAATATCATCGAATTAGGCAATATTTTGCCGTTTTCCACGTTTTTGTGAATTTTCCGTCCATGGGTATTAATTCATATATATACGATAAAAATGATGCAAACACATAATTGATTAGATAATAACCTTAAATGCTTAATTTTCAATCATCTATTTGTTTCTCGTTAAAATACTGAGTAAGATATTGAAAAGGGGAGAAGTTCGTTTTTTTTTTTGCATATATCGACGTTTCAGCCGGATTAGAGCGGTATTACGTGTACATCTTCCATCGTTAATATAAACGGAAAATCATGAACATTATAGTTAATTCTAATGAAAACACATTGTTTTTTATCATTTGTATTGGAAACAACATTGTCATATGTCTTTTCTTGGATCTAAATAATACGAAACCTCGCTCTATGATTTGTAGGTAAAATCCTCAAATATGGTAAAATAGTAACTTTTTCACGTTAATCATGTAGTTTAATATTACGCAAATATATTCATTTGTACCAATATTCCGATACTATTTCATGTAGTATCACGATATGTGTTTTGCCCTTCAAATCTCAGAATTTCGCGTAATGTTGCATTTTAAGCAAGTTTTCTTGCATTTTGTTTCGTACGAAAAATCATCGAATTTAGCAATATTTTAACGTTTATCATCCCCTTTTCCTTCATGTGATTTAAACAAAATATCATCGAATTAGGCAATATTTTGCCGTTTTTCCACGTTTTTGTGCATTTTCAGTCCATGGGTATTAATTTATATATATACGATAAAAATGATGCAAACACATAATTGATTAGATAATAACCTTAAATACTTCATTTTCAATCAACTATTTCTTTCTCGTTAAAATACTGAGTAAGATATTGAAAAGGGAAGAAGTTCTGTTTTTATTGCTTATATCGACCTTTCTGCCGGAATAGAGCGATTTTCGTGTACATTTTCCATCGGTAATATAAACGGAAAATCAGGAACATTTTAGTTAATTATAATGAAAACTCTAACCTGATAATAACCTTAAATACTTCATTTTCAATCATCTATTTGTTTCTCGTTAAAATACTTAGTAAGATATTGAAAAGGGGAGAAGTTCGGTTTTTATTGCATGTATCGACGTTTCAGCCGGATTAGAGCGGTTTTACGTGTATATATTCCCTCGTTAATATAAACGGAAAATCAAGAACATTTTAGTTATTTCTAATGAAAACACTGTTTTTTATCATTTGTATTGGAAACAACATTGTCATATGTCTTTTCTTGGATCTAAATAATACGAAACCTCGCTCTATGATTTGAAGTTAAAATCCTCAAATATGGTTATATAGTGACTTTTTTCACGTTTTTCATGTAGTTTGATTTTACGCAAATATATTCATTTTTACCAATATTTCGATACTGTTCCATGTAGTATCACGATATGTGATTTGGCCTTCAAATCTCAGAATTTCGCATAATATTGCATTTTAAGCAAGTTTTCTTGCATTTTGTTTCGTACGAAAAATCATCGAATTTAGCAATATTTTAACGTTTATCATCTCCTTTTCCTTCATGTGATTTAAACAAAATATCATCGAATTAGGCAATATTTTGCCGTTTTCCACGTTTTTGTGAATTTTCCGTCCATGGGTATTAATTCATATATATACGATAAAAATGATGCAAACACATAATTGATTAGATAATAACCTTAAATACTTCATTTTCAATCATCTATTTGTTTCTCGTTAAAATACTGAGTAAGATGTTGAAAAGGGGAGAAGTTCGGTTTTTATTGCATATATCGACGTTTCAGTCTGATTAGAGCGGTTCTACGTGTACATCTTCCCTCGTTAATATAAACGGAAAATCAAGAACATTTTAGTTATTTCTAATGAAAACACTGTTTTTTATCATTTGTATTGGAAACAACATTGTCATATGTCTTTTCTTGGATCTAAATAATACGAAACCTCGCTCTATGATTTGTAGGTAAAATCCTCAAATATGGTAAAATAGTAACTTTTTCACGTTAATCATGTAGTTTAATATTACGCAAATATATTCATTTGTACCAATATTCCGATACTATTTCATGTAGTATCACGATATGTGTTTTGCCCTTCAAATCTCAGAATTTCGCGTAATATTGCATTTTAAGCAAGTTTTCTTGCATTTTGTTTCGTACGAAAAATCATCGAATTTAGCAATATTTTAACGTTTATCATCCCCTTTTCCTTCATGTGATTTAAACAAAATATCATCGAATTAGGCAATATTTTGCCGTTTTTCCACGTTTTTGTGCATTTTCAGTCCATGGGTATTAATTCATATATATACGATAAAAATGATGCAAACACATAATTGATTAGATAATAACCTTAAATACTTCATTTTCAATCAACTATTTCTTTCTCGTTAAAATACTGAGTAAGATATTGAAAAGGGAAGAAGTTCTGTTTTTATTGCATATATCGACCTTTCTGCCGGAATAGAGCGATTTTCGTGTACATTTTCCATCGGTAATATAAACGGAAAATCAGGAACATTTTAGTTAATTATAATGAAAACTCTAACCTGATAATAACCTTAAATACTTCATTTTCAATCATCTATTTGTTTCTCGTTAAAATACTTAGTAAGATATTGAAAAGGGGAGAAGTTCGGTTTTTATTGCATATATCGACGTTTCAGCCGGATTAGAGCGGTTTTACGTGTACATCTTCCATCGTTAATATTAACGGAAAATCAAGAACATTATAGTTAATTCATATGAAAACACATTGTTTATTATCATTTGTATTGGAAACACCATTGTCATATGTCTTTTCTTGGAACTAAATAATACGAAACCTGGCTCTATGATTTGAAGGTAAAATCCTCACATATGGTAAAATAGTGACTTTTTTACGTTAATCATGTAGTTTGATATTACGCAAATATATTCATTTTTACCAATATTTCGATACTATTTCATGTAGTATCACGATATGTGATTTCATGTAGTATCACGATATGTGATTTCATGTAGTATCACGATATGAGATTTGGCCTTCAAATCTCAGAATTTCGCATAATATTGCATTTTAAGCAAGTTTTCTTGCATTTTGTTTCGTACGAAAAATCATCGAATATAGCAATATTTTGACGTTTATCATCTCCTCTTGCTTCATGTGATTTAAAGAAAATATCATCGAATTAGGCAATATTTTGCCGTTTTCCACGTTTTTGTGAATTTTCAGTCCATGGGTTTTAATTCATATATATACGATAAAAATGATGCAAACACATAATTGATTAGATAATAACCTTAAATACTTCATTTTCAATCAACTATTTCTTTCTCGTTAAAATACTGAGTAAGATATTGAAAGGGGGAGAAGTTCTGATTTTATTGCATATATCGACGTTTCAGTCGGAATATAGCGGTTTTCGTGTACATCTTCCATCGGAAATATAAACGGAAAATCAAGAACATTTTAGTTATTTCTAATGAAAACACATTGATTTTTATCATTTGTATTGGAAACAACATTGTCATATGTCTTTTCTTGGAACTAAATAATACGAAACCTCGCTCTATGATTTGAAGGTAAAATCCTCAAATATGGTAAAATAGTGACTTTTTTACGTTAATCATGTAGTTTGATATTACGCAAATATATTCATTTTTACCAATATTTCGATACTATTTCATGTAGTATCACGATATGTGATTTGGCCTTCAAATCTCAGAATTTCGCATAATATTGCATTTTAAGCAAGTTTTCTTGCATTTTGTTTCGTACGAAAAATCATCGAATTTAGCAATATTTTGACGTTTATCATCCCCTTTTCCTTCATGTGATTTAAACAAAATATCATCGAATTAGGCAATATTTTGCCGTTTTCCACGTTTTTGTGAATTTTCAGTCCATGGGTATTAATTCATATATATACGATAAAAATGATGCAAACACATAATTGATTAGATAATAACCTTAAATACTTCATTTTCAATCAACTATTTCTTTCTCATTAAAATACTGAGTAAGATATTGAAAAGGGAAGAAGTTCTGTTTTTATTGCATATATCGACCTTTCTGCCGGAATAGAGCGATTTTCGTGTACATTTTCCATCGGTAATATAAACGGAAAATCAGGAACATTTTAGTTAATTATAATGAAAACTCTAACCTGATAATAACCTTAAATACTTCATTTTCAATCATCTATTTGTTTCTCGTTAAAATACTTAGTAAGATATTGAAAAGGGGAGAAGTTCGGTTTTTATTGCATATATCGACGTTTCAGCCGGATTAGAGCGGTTTTACGTGTACATCTTCCATCGTTAATATTAACGGAAAATCAAGAACATTATAGTTAATTCTAATGAAAACACATTGTTTATTATCATTTGTATTGGAAACAACATTGTCATATGTCTTTTCTTGGAACTAAATAATACGAAACCTCGCTCTATGATTTGAAGGTAAAATCCTCAAATATGGTAAAATAGTGACTTTTTTACGTTAATCATGTAGTTTGATATTACGCAAATATATTCATTTTTACCAATATTTCGATACTATTTCATGTAGTATCACGATATGTGATTTGGCCTTCAAATCTCAGAATTTCGCATAATATTGCATTTTAAGCAAGTTTTCTTGCATTTTGTTTCGTACGAAAAATCATCGAATTTAGCAATATTTTGACGTTTATCATCCCCTTTTCCTTCATGTGATTTAAACAAAATATCATCGAATTAGGCAATATTTTGCCGTTTTCCACGTTTTTGTGAATTTCCAGTCCATGGGTATTAATTCATATATATACGATAAAAATGATGCAAACACATAATTGATTAGATAATAACCTTAAATACTTCATTTTCAATCAACTATTTCTTTCTCGTTAAAATACTGAGTAAGATATTGAAAAGGGAAGAAGTTCTGTTTTTATTGCATATATCGACCTTTCTGCCGGAATAGAGCGATTTTCGTGTACATTTTCCATCGGTAATATAAACGGAAAATCAGGAACATTTTAGTTAATTATAATGAAAACTCTAACCTGATAATAACCTTAAATACTTCATTTTCAATCATCTATTTGTTTCTCGTTAAAATACTTAGTAAGATATTGAAAAGGGGAGAAGTTCGGTTTTTATTGCATATATCGACGTTTCAGCCGGATTAGAGCGGTTTTACGTGTACATCTTCCATCGTTAATATTAACGGAAAATCAAGAACATTATAGTTAATTCTAATGAAAACACATTGTTTATTATCATTTGTATTGGAAACACCATTGTCATATGTCTTTTCTTGGAACTAAATAATACGAAACCTGGCTCTATGATTTGAAGGTAAAATCCTCACATATGGTAAAATAGTGACTTTTTTACGTTAATCATGTAGTTTGATATTACGCAAATATATTCATTTTTACCAATATTTCGATACTATTTCATGTAGTATCACGATATGTGATTTCATGTAGTATCACGATATGAGATTTGGCCTTCAAATCTCAGAATTTCGCATAATATTGCATTTTAAGCAAGTTTTCTTGCATTTTGTTTCGTACGAAAAATCATCGAATATAGCAATATTTTGACGTTTATCATCTCCTCTTTCTTCATGTGATTTAAAGAAAATATCATCGAATTAGGCAATATTTTGCCGTTTTCCACGTTTTTGTGAATTTTCAGTCCATGGGTTTTAATTCATATATATACGATAAAAATGATGCAAACACATAATTGATTAGATAATAACCTTAAATACTTCATTTTCAATCAACTATTTCTTTCTCGTTAAAATACTGAGTAAGATATTGAAAGGGGGAGAAGTTCTGATTTTATTGCATATATCGACGTTTCAGTCGGAATATAGCGGTTTTCGTGTACATCTTCCATCGGAAATATAAACGGAAAATCAAGAACATTTTAGTTATTTCTAATGAAAACACATTGATTTTTATCATTTGTATTGGAAACAACATTGTCATATGTCTTTTCTTGGAACTAAATAATACGAAACCTCGCTCTATGATTTGAAGGTAAAATCCTCAAATATGGTAAAATAGTGACTTTTTTACGTTAATCATGTAGTTTGATATTACGCAAATATATTCATTTTTACCAATATTTCGATACTATTTCATATAATATCACGATATGTGATTTGGCCTTCAAATCTCAGAATTTCGCAAAATATTGCATTTAAAGCAAGTTTTCTTGCATTTTGTTTCGTACGAAAAATCATCGAATTTAGCAATATTTTGACGTTTATCATCCCCTTTTCCTTTATTTGATTTAAACAAAATATCATCGAATTAGACAATATTTTGCCGTTTTTCCACGTTTTTGTGAATTTTCAGTCTATGGGTATTGATTCATTATATATACGATGAAAATTATGCAAACACATAATTGATTAGATAATAACCTTAAATACTTCATTTTCAATCAACTATTTGTTTCTCGTTAAAATACTGAGGAAGATATTGAAAAGGGGAGAAGTTCTGATTTTATTGCATATATCAACGTTTCAGCCGGAATAGAGCGGTTTTACGTGTACATCTTCCATCAGTAATATAAACGGAAAATCAAGAACATTTTAGTTATTTCTAATGAAAACACATTGTTTTTTATCATTTGTATTGGAAACAACATTGTCATATATCTTTTCTTGGATCTAAATAATACGAAACCTCGCTCTATGATTTGAAGTTAAAATCCTCAAATATAGTTAAATAGTGACTTTTTTCACGTTTTTCATGTAGTTTGATATTACGCAAATATATTCATTTTTACCAATATTCCGATACTATTTCATGTAGTATCACGATATGTGATTTGCCCTTCAAATCTCAGAATTTCGCGTAATATTGCAATTTAAGCAAGTTTTCTTGCATTTTGTTTCGTACGAAAAATCATCGAATTTAGCAATATTTTAACGTTTATCATCTCCTTTTCCTTCATGTGATTTAAACAAAATATCATCGAATTAGGCAATATTTTGCCGTTTTCCACGTTTTTGTGAATTTTCCGTCCATGGGTATTAATTCATATATATACGATAAAAATGATGCAAACACATAATTGATTAGATAATAACCTTATATACTTCATTTTCAATCATCTATTTGTTTCTCGTTAAAATACTAAGTAAGATATTGAAAAGGGGAGAAGTTCGGTTTTTATTTCATATATCGACGTTTCTGCCGGATTAGAGCGGTTTTACATGTACATCTTCCCTCGTTACTATAAACGGAAAATCAAGAACATTTTAGTTATTTCTAATGAAAACACATTGTTTTTTATCATTTGTATTGGAAACAACATTGTCATATGTCTTTTCTTGGAACTAAATAATACGAAACCTCGCTCTATGATTTGAAGGTAAAATCCTCAAATATGGTAAAATAATAACTTTTTCACGTAAATCATGTAGTTTGATATTACGCTAATATATTCATTTTTACCAATATTCCGATACTATTTCATGTAGTATCACGATATGTGATTTGCCCTTCAAATCTCAGAATTTCGCGTAATATTGCATTTTAAGCAAGTTTTCTTGCATTTTGTTTCGTACGAAAAATCATCGAATTTAGCAATATTTTGACGTTTATCATCCCCTTTTCCTTTATTTGATTTAAACAAAATATCATCGAATTAGGCAATATTTTGCCGTTTTTCCACGTTTTTGTGAATTTTCAGTCTATGGATATTAATTCATTATATATACGATAAAAATGATGCAAACACATAATTGATTAGATAATACCCTTAAATACTTCATTTTCAATACACTATTTGTTTCTCGTTAAAATACTGAGTAAGATATTGAAAAGGGGAGAAGTTCTGTTTTTATTGCATATATCGACGTTTCAGCCGGAATAGAGCGGTTTTACGTGTACATCTTCCATCAGTAATATAAACGGAAAATCAGGAACATTTTAGTTAATTCTAATGAAAACACATTGATTTTTATCATTTGTATTGGTAACAACATTGTCATATGTCTTTTCTTGGATCTAAATAATACGAAACCTCGCTCTATGATTCTAAGTAATAATCCTCAAATATGGTTAAATAGTGACTTTTTTCACGATTTTCATGTAGTTTGATATTACGTAAATATATTCATTTTTACCAATATTTCGATACTATTTCATGTCGTATAACGATATGTGATTTGGCTTTGAAATCTCAGAATTTCGCATAATATTGCATTTTAAGCAAGTTTTCTTGCATTTTGTTTCGTACGAAAAATCATCGAATTTAGCAATATTTTGACGTTCATCATCCCCTTTTCCTTCATGTGATTTAAACAAAATATCATCGAATTAGGCAATATTTTGCCGTTTTCCACGTTTTTGTGAATTTTCAGTCCATGGGTATTAATTCATATATATACGATAAAAATGATGCAAACACATAATTGATTAGATAATAACCTTAAATACTTCATTTTCAATCATCTATTTGTTTCTCGTTAAAATACTGAGTAAGATGTTGAAAAGGGGAGAAGTTCGGTTTTTATTGCATATATCGACGTTTCAGTCGGATTAGAGCGGTTCTACTTGTACATCTTCCCTCGTTAATATAAACGGAAAATCAAGAACATTTTAGTTATTTCTAATGAAAACACTGTTTTTTATCATTTGTATTGGAAACAACATTGTCATATGTCTCTTCTTGGATCTAAATAATACGAAACCTCGCTCTATGATTTGAAGTTAAAATCCTCAAATATGGTTATATAGTGACTTTTTTCACGTTTTTCATGTTGTTTGATATTACGTAAATGTATTCATTTTTACCAATATTTCGATACTGTTTCATGTAGTATCACGATATGTGATTTGGCCTTCAAATCTCAGAATTTCGCATAATATTGCAATTTAAGCAAGTTTTCTTGCATTTTGTTTCGTACGAAAAATCATCGAATTTAGCAATATTTTAACGTTTATCATCTCCTTTTCCTTCATGTGATTTAAACAAAATATCATCGAATTAGGCAATATTTTGCCGTTTTCCATGTTTTCGTGAATTTTCCGTCCATGGGTATTAATTCATTATATATACGTTAAAATGATGCAAACACATATTTGATTAGATAATAACCTTAAATACTTCATTTTCAATCAACTATTGGTTTCTCGTTAAAATACTGAGTAAGATATTGAAAAGGGGAGAAGTTCTGTTTTTATTGCATATATCGACGTTTCAGCCGGAATAGAGCGGTTTTACGTGAACATCTTCCATCAGTAATATAAACGGAAAATCAGGAACATTTTAGTTAATTCTAATGAAAACACATTGATTTTTATCATTTGTATTGGTAACAACATTGTCATATGTCTTTTCTTGGATCTAAATAATACGAAACCTCGCTCTATGATTCTAAGTTATAATCCTCAAATATGGTTAAATAGTGACTTTTTTCACGATTTTCATGTAGTTTGATATTACGGAAATATATTCATTTTTACCAATATTTCGATACTATTTCATGTCGTATAACGATATGTGATTTGGCCTTGAAATCTCAGAATTTCGCATAATATTGCATTTTAAGCAAGTTTTCTTGCATTTTGTTTCGTACGAAAAATCATCGAATTTAGCAATATTTTGACGTTTATCATCCCCTTTTCCTTCATGTGATTTAAACAAAATATCATCGAATTAGGCAATATTTTGCCGTTTTCCACGTTTTTGTGAATTTTCAGTCCATGGGTATTAATTCATATATATACGATAAAAATGATGCAAACACATAATTGATTAGATAATAACCTTAAATACTTCATTTTCAATCATCTATTTGTTTCTCGTTAAAATACTGAGTAAGATGTTGAAAAGGGGAGAGGTTCGGTTTTTATTGCATATATCGACGTTTCAGCCGGATTAGACCGGTTTTACGTATACATCTTCCATCGGTAATATAAACGGAAAATCAAGAACATTATAGTTAATTCTAATGAAAACACATTGTTTTTTATCATTTGTATTGGAAACAACATTGTCATATGTCTTTTCTTGGAACTAAATAATACGAAACCTCGCTCTATGATTTGAAGGTAAAATCCTCAAATATGGTAAAATAGTGACTTTTTTACGTTAATCATGTAGTTTGATATTACGCAAATATATTCATTTTTACCAATATTTCGATACTATTTCATGTAATATCACGATATGTGATTTGGCCTTCAAATCTCAGAATTTCGCAAAATATTGCATTTTAAGCAAGTTTTCTTGCATTTTGTTTCGTACGAAAAATCATCGAATTAAGCAATATTTTGACGTTTATCATCCCCTTTTCATTTATTTGATTTAAACAAAATATCATCGAATTAGGCAATATTTTGCCGTTTTTCCACGTTTTTGTGAATTTTCAATCTATGGGTATTAATTCATTATATATACGATGAAAATGATGCAAACACATAATTAATTAGATAATAACCTTAAATACTTCATTTTCAATCAACTATTTGTTTCTCGTTAAAATACTGAGTAAGATATTGAAAAGGCAAGAAGTTCTGATTTTATTGCATATATCGACGTTTCAGCCGGAATAGAGCGGTTTTACGTGTACATCTTCCATCAGTAATATAAACGGAAAATCAAGAACATTTTAGTTATTTCTAATGAAAACACATTGTTTTTTATCATTTGTATTGGAAACAACATTGTCATATATCTTTTCTTGGATCTAAATAATACGAAACCTCGCTCTATGATTTGAAGTTAAAATCCTCAAATATAGTTATATAGTGACTTTTTTCACGTTTTTCGTGTATTTTGATATTACGTAAATATATTCATTTTTACCAATATTTCGATACTATTTCATGTAGTATCACGATATGTGATTTGGCCTTCAAATCTCAGAATTTCGCATAATATTGCATTTTAAGCAAGTTTTCTTCCATTTTGTTTCGTACGAAAAATCATCGAATATAGCAATATTTTGACGTTTATCATCTCCTTTTCCTTCATGTGATTTAAACAAAATATCATCAAATTAGGCAATATTTTGCCGTTTTCCACGTTTTTGTGAATTATCAGTCCATGTGTTTTAATTCATATATATACGATAAAAATGATGCAAACACATAATTGATTAGATAATAACCTTAAATACTTCATTTTCAATCAAATATTTCTTTCTCGTTAAAATACTGAGTAAGATATTGAAAGGGGGAGAAGTTCTGATTTTATTGCATATATCGACGTTTCACCCGGAATATAGCGGTTTTCGTGTACATCTTCCATCGGTAATATAAACGGAAAATCAGGAACATTTTAGTTAATTCTAATGAAAACACATTGATTTTTATCATTTGTATTGGAAACAACATTGTCATATGTCTTTTCTTGGAACTAAATAATACGAAACCTCGCTCTATGATTTGAAGGTAAAATCCTCAAATATGGTAAAATAGTGACTTTTTTACGTTATGCATGTAGTTTGATATTACGCAAATATATTCATTTTTACCAATATTTCGATACTATTTCATGTAGTATCACGATATGTGATTTGGCCTTCAAATCTCAGAATTTCGCATAATATTGCATTTTAAGAAAGTTTTCTTGCATTTTGTTTCGTACGAAAAGTCATCGAATTTAGCAATATTTTGACGTTTATCATCCCCTTTTCCGTCATGTGATTTAAACAAAATATCATCGAATTAGGCAATATTTTGCCGTTTGCCGTTTCCATGTGTTTTAATTCATATATATACGATAAAAATGATGCAAACACATAATTGATTAGATAATAACCTTAAATACTTCATTTTCAATCATCTATTTCTTTCTCGTTAAAATACTGAGTAAGATATTGAAAGGGGGAGAAGTTCTGATTTTATTGCATATATCGACGTTTCACCCGGAATATAGCGGTTTTCGTGTACATCTTCCATCGGTAATATAAACGGAAAATCAGGAACATTTTAGTTAATTCTAATGAAAACACATTGATTTTTATCATTTGTATTGGAAACAACATTGTCATATGTCTTTTCTTGGAACTAAATAATACGAAACCTCGCTCTATGATTTGAAGGTAAAATCCTCAAATATGGTAAAATAGTGACTTTTTTACGTTATGCATGTAGTTTGATATTACGCAAATATATTCATTTTTACCAATATTTCGATACTATTTCATGTAGTATCACGATATGTGATTTGGCCTTCAAATCTCAGAATTTCGCATAATATTGCATTTTAAGAAAGTTTTCTTGCATTTTGTTTCGTACGAAAAGTCATCGAATTTAGCAATATTTTGACGTTTATCATCCCCTTTTCCTTCATGTGATTTAAACAAAATATCATCGAATTAGGCAATATTTTGCCGTTTTCCACGTTTTTGTGAATTTTCAGTCCATGGGTATTAATTCATATATATACGATAAAAATGATGCAAACACATAATTGATTAGATAATAACCTTAAATACTTCATTTTCAATCATCTATTTGTTTCTCGTTAAAATACTGAGTAAGATGTTGAAAAGGGGAGAAGTTCGGTTTTTATTGCATATATCGACGTTTCAGCCGGATTAGAGCGGTTCTACGTGTACATCTTCCCTCGTTAATATAAACGGAAAATCAAGAACATTTTAGTTATTTCTAATGAAAACACTGTTTTTTATCATTTGTATTGGAAACAACATTGTCATATGTCTTTTCTTGGAACTAAATAATACGAAACCTCGCTCTATGTTTTGAAGGTAAAATCTTCAAATATGGTAAAATAGTGACTTTTTTTCGTTAATCATGTAGTTTGATATTACGCAAATATATTCATTTTTACCAATATTTCGATACTATTTCCTGTAGTATCACGATATGTGATTTGGCCTTCAAATCTCAGAATTTCGCATAATATTGCATTTTAAGCAAGTTTTCTTGCATTTTGTTTCGTACGAAATATCATCGAATTTAGCAATATTTTGACGTTTATCATCCCCTTTTCCTTCATGTGATTTAAACAAAATATCATCGAATTAGGCAATATTTTGCCGTTTTCCACGTTTTTGTGAATTTTCAGTCCATGGGTATTAATTCATATATATACGATAAAAATGATGCAAACACATAATTGATTAGATAATAACCTTAAATACTTCATTTTCAATCATCTATTTGTTTCTCGTTAAAATACTGAGTAAGATGTTGAAAAGGGGAGAAGTTCGGTTTTTATTGCATATATCGACGTTTCAGCCGGATTAGAGCGGTTCTACGTGTACATCTTACCTCGTTAATATAAACGGAAAATCAAGAACATTTTAGTTATTTCTAATGAAAACACTGTTTTTTATCATTTGTATTGGAAACAACATTGTCATATGTCTTTTCTTGGATCTAAATAATACGAAACCTCGCTCTATGATTTGAAGTTAAAATCCTCAAATATAGTTAAATAGTGACTTTTTTACGTTTTTCATGTAGTTTGATATTACGTAAATATATTCATCTTTACCAATATTTCGATACTGTTTCATGTAGTATCACGATATGTGATTTGGCCTTCATATCTCAGAATTTCGCATAATATTGCATTTTAAGCAAGTTTTCTTGCATTTTGTTTTGTACGAATAATCATCGAATTTAGCAATATTTTAACGTTTATCATCTCCTTTTCCTTCATGTGATTTAAACAAAATATCATCGAATTTGGCAATATTTTGCCGTTTTCCACGTTTTTGTTAATTTTACGTCCATGGGTATTAATTCATATATATACGATAAAAATGATGCAAACACATAATTGATTAGATAATAACCTTAAATACTTCATTATCAATCATCTATTTGTTTCTCGTTAAAATACTGAGTAAGATATTGAAAAGGGGAGAAGTTCGGTTTTTATTGCATATATCGACGTTTCAGCCGGATTAGAGCGGTTTTACGTGTACATCTTCCATCGTTAATATAAACGGAAAATCAAGAACATTATAGTTAATTCTAATGAAAACACATTGGTTTTTATCATTTGTATTGGAAACAACATTGTCATATGTCTTTTCTTGGATCTAAATAATACGAAACCTCGCTCTATGATTTGAAGGTAAAATCCTCAAATATGGTAAAATAGTGACTTTTTTACGTTAATCATGTAGTTTGATATTACCCAAATAGATTCATTTTTTCCAATATTTCGATACTATTTCATGTAGTATCACGATATGTGATTTGGCCTTCAAATCTCAGAATTTCGCATAATATTGCATTTTAAGCAAGTTTGCTTGCATTTTGTTTCGTACGAAAAATCATCGAATATAGCAATATTTTGACGTTTATCATCTCCTTTTCCTTCATGTGATTTAAACAAAATATCATCGAATTAGGCAATATTTTGCCGTTTTCCACGTTTTTGTGAATTTTCCGTCCATGGGTATTAATTCATATATATACGATAAAAATGATGCAAACACATAATTGATTAGATAATAACCTTAAATACTTCATTTTCAATCATCTATTTGTTTCTCGTTAAAATACTGAGTAAGATATTGAAAAGGGGAGAAGTTCGGTTTTTATTGCATATATCGACGTTTCAGCCGGATTAGAGCGGTTTTACGTGTACATCTTCTCTCGTTAATATAAACGGAAAATCAAGAACATTTTAGTTATTTCTAATGAAAACACATTGTTTTTTATCATTTGTATTGGAAACAACATTGTCATGTCTTTTCTTGGATCTAAATAATACGAAACCTCGCTCTATGATTTGAAGTTAAAATTCTCAAATATGGTTATATAGTGACTTTTCACGTTTTTCATGGAGTTTGATATTACGCAAATATATTCATTTTTACCAATATTTCGATGCTATTTCATGTAGTATCACGATATGTGATTTGGCCTTCAAATCTCAGAATTTCGCATAATATTGAATTTTAAGCAAGTTTTCTTGCGTTTTGTTTCGTACGAAAAATCATCGAATTTAGCAATATTTTGACGTTTATCATCCCCTTTTCCTTTATTTGATTTAAACAAAATATCATCGAATTAGGCAATATTTTGCCGCTTTCCACGTTTTTGTGAATTTTCAGTCCATGGGTATTAATTCATATATATACGATAAAATGATGCAAACACATAATTGATTAGATAATAACCTTAAATACTTCATTGCAATCATCTATTTGTTTCTCGTTAAAATACTGAGTAAGATATTGAAAAGGGGAGAAGTTCGGTTTTTATTGCATATATCGACGTTTCACCCGGATTAGAGCGGTTTTACGTGATTCACGTTAATCATATAGTTTGATATTACGCAAATATATTCATTTTTACCAATATTCCGATACTATTTCATGTTGTATCACGATATGTGATTTGCCCTTCAAATCTCAGAATTTCGCGTAATATTGCATTTTAAGCAAGTTTTCTTGCATTTTGTTTCGTACGAAAAATCATCGAATTTAGCAATATTTTAACGTTCATCATCTCCTTTTCCTTCATGTGATTTAAACAAAATATCATCGAATTAGGCAATATTTTGCCGTTTTCCACGTTTTTGTGAATTTTCAGTCCATGGGTATTAATTCATATATATACGATAAAATGATGCAAACACATAATTGATTAGATAATAACCTTAAATACTTCATTTTCAATCATCTATTTGTTTCTCGTTAAAATACTGAGTAAGATATTGAAAAGGGGAGAAGTTCGGTTTTTATTGCAAATATCGACGTTTCAGCCGGATTAGAGCGGTTTTACGTGTACATCTTCCATCGTTAATATAAACGGAAAATCAAGAACATTTTAGTTATTTCTAATGAAAACACATTGTTTTTTATCATTTGTATTGGAAACAACATTGTCATATGTCTTTTCTTGGATCTAAATAATACGAAACCTCGCTCTATGATTTGAAGTTAAAATCCTCAAATATGGTTATATAGTGACTTTTTTCACGTTTTTCGTGTATTTTGATATTACGTAAATATATTCATTTATACCAATATTTCGATACTATTTCATGTAGTATCACGATATGTGATTTGGCCTTCAAATCTCAGAATTTCGCATAATATTGCATTTTAAGCAAGTTTTCTTCCATTTTGTTTCGTACGAAAAATCATCGAATATAGCAATATTTTGACGTTTATCATCTCCTTTTCCTTCATGTGATTTAAACAAAATATCATCAAATTAGGCAATATTTTGCCGTTTTCCACGTTTTTGTGAATTATCAGTCCATGTGTTTTAATTCATATATATACGATAAAAATGATGCAAACACATAATTGATTAGATAATAACCTTAAATACTTCATTTTCAATCAACTATTTCTTTCTCGTTAAAATACTGAGTAAGATATTGAAAGGGGGAGAAGTTCTGATTTTATTGCATATATCGACGTTTCACCCGGAATATAGCGGTTTTCGTGTACATCTTCCATCGGTAATATAAACGGAAAATCAGGAACATTTTAGTTAATTCTAATGAAAACACATTGATTTTTATCATTTGTATTGGAAACAACATTGTCATATGTCTTTTCTTGGAACTAAATAATACGAAACCTCGCTCTATGATTTGAAGGTAAAATCCTCAAATATGGTAAAATAGTGACTTTTTTACGTTATGCATGTAGTTTGATATTACGCAAATATATTCATTTTTACCAATATTTCGATACTATTTCATGTAGTATCACGATATGTGATTTGGCCTTCAAATCTCAGAATTTCGCATAATATTGCATTTTAAGCAAGTTTTCTTGCATTTTGTTTCGTACGAAAAATCATCGAATTTAGCAATATTTTGACGTTTATCATCCCCTTTTCCTTCATGTGATTTAAACAAAATATCATCGAATTAGGCAATATTTTGCCGTTTTCCACGTTTTTGTGAATTTTCAGTCCATGGGTATTAATTCATATATATACGATAAAAATGATGCAAACACATAATTGATTAGATAATAACCTTAAATACTTCATTTTCAATCATCTATTTGTTTCTCGTTAAAATACTGAGTAAGATGTTGAAAAGGGGAGAAGTTCGGTTTTTATTGCATATATCGACGTTTCAGCCGGATTAGAGCGGTTCTACGTGTACATCTTACCTCGTTAATATAAACGGAAAATCAAGAACATTTTAGTTATTTCTAATGAAAACACTGTTTTTTATCATTTGTATTGGAAACAACATTGTCATATGTCTTTTCTTGGATCTAAATAATACGAAACCTCGCTCTATGATTTGAAGTTAAAATCCTCAAATATAGTTAAATAGTGACTTTTTCACGTTTTTCATGTAGTTTGATATTACGTAAATATATTCATTTTTACCAATATTTCGATACTGTTTCATGTAGTATCACGATATGTGATTTGGCCTTCATATCTCAGAATTTCGCATAATATTGCATTTTAAGCAAGTTTTCTTGCATTTTGTTTTGTACGAATAATCATCGAATTTAGCAATATTTTAACGTTTATCATCTCCTTTTCCTTCATGTGATTTAAACAAAATATCATCGAATTTGGCAATATTTTGCCGTTTTCCACGTTTTTGTTAATTTTACGTCCATGGGTATTAATTCATATATATACGATAAAAATGATGCAAACACATAATTGATTAGATAATAACCTTAAATACTTCATTTTCAATCATCTATTTGTTTCTCGTTAAAATACTGAGTAAGATATTGAAAAGGGGAGAAGTTCGGTTTTTATTGCATATATCGACGTTTCAGCCGGATTAGAGCGGTTTTACGTGTACATCTTCCATCGTTAATATAAACGGAAAATCAAGAACATTATAGTTAATTCTAATGAAAACACATTGTTTTTTATCATTTGTATTGGAAACAACATTGTCATATGTCTTTTCTTGGATCTAAATAATACGAAACCTCGCTCTATGATTTGAAGGTAAAATCCTCAAATATGGTAAAATAGTGACTTTTTTACGTTAATCATGTAGTTTGATATTACCCAAATAGATTCATTTTTACCAATATTTCGATACTATTTCATGTAGTATCACGATATGTGATTTGGCCTTCAAATCTCAGAATTTCGCATAATATTGCATTTTAAGCAAGTTTTCTTGCATTTTGTTTCGTACGAAAAATCATCGAATATAGCAATATTTTGACGTTTATCATCTCCTTTTCCTTCATGTGATTTAAACAAAATATCATCAAATTAGGCAATATTTTGCCGTTTTCCACGTTTTTGTGAATTATCAGTCCATGGGTTTTAATTCATATATATACGATAAAAATGATGCAAACACATAATTGATTAGATAATAACCTTAAATACTTAATTTTCAATCAACTATTTCTTTCTCGTTAAAATACTGAGTAAGATATTGAAAGGGGGAGAAGTTCTGATTTTATTGCATATATCGACGTTTCAGCCGGAATATAGCGGTTTTCGTGTACATCTTCCATCGGTAATATAAACGGAAAATCAGGAACATTTTAGTTAATTCTAATGAAAACACATTGATTTTTATCATTTGTATTGGAAACAACATTGTCATATGTCTTTTCTTCGATCTAAATAATACGAAACCTCGCTCTATGATTTGAAGGTAAAATCCTCAAATATAGTAAAATAGTAACTTTTTCACGTTAATCATTTAGTTTGATATTACGCAAATATATTCATTTTTACCAATATTCCGATATTATTTCATGTAGTATCACGATATGTGATTTGCCCTTCAAATCTCAGAATTTCGCGTAATATTGCATTTTAAGCAAGTTTTCTTGCATTTTGTTTCGTACGAAAAATCACCGAATTTAGCAATATTTTGACGTTTATCATCCCCTTTTCCTTCATGTGATTTAAACAAAATATCATCGAATTAGGGAATATTTTGCCGTTTTTCCACGTTTTTGTGAATTTTCAGTCCATGGGTAATAATTCATATATATACGATAAAAATGATGCAAACACATAACTGATTAGATAATAACCTTAAATACTTCATTTTCAATCATCTATTTGTTTCTCGTTAAAATACTGAGTAAGATATTGAAAAGGGGAGAAGTTCGGTTTTTATTGCATATATCGACGTTTCAGCCGGATTAGAGCGGTTTTACGTGTACATCTTCCCTCGTTAATATAAACGGAAAATCAAGAACATTTTAGTTATTTCTAATGAAAACACATTGTTTTTTATCATTTGTATTGGAAACAACATTGTCATGTCTTTTCTTGGATCTAAATAATACGAAACCTCGCTCTATGATTTGAAGTTAAAATTCTCAAATATGGTTATATAGTGACTTTTCACGTTTTTCATGGAGTTTGATATTACGCAAATATATTCATTTTTACCAATATTCCGATACTATTTCATGTAGTATCACGATATGTGATTTGGCCTTCATATCTCAGAATTTCGCATAATATTGCATTTTAAGCAAGTTTTCTTGCATTTTGTTTCGTACGAAAAATCATCGAATATAGCAATATTTTGACGTTTATCATCTCCTTTTCCTTCATGTGATTTAAACAAAATATCATCGAAATCAGCAATATTTTGCCGTTTTCCACGTTTTTGTGAATTTTCAGTCCATGGGTATTAATTCATATATATACGATAAAATGATGCAAACACATAATTGATTAGATAATAACCTTAAATACTTCATTGCAATCATCTATTTGTTTCTCGTTAAAATATTGAGTAAGATATTAAAAAGGGGAGAAGTTCGGTTTTTATTGCATATATCGACGTTTCAGCCGGATTAGAGCGGTTTTACGTGTACATCTTCCATCGTTAATATAAACGGAAAATCAAGAACATTATAGTTAATTCTAATGAAAACACATTGTTTTTTATCATTTGTATTGGAAACAACATTGTCATATGTCTTTTCTTGGATCTAAATAATACGAAACCTCGCTCTATGATTTGAAGTTAAAATCCTCAAATATGGTTATATAGTGACTTTTTTCACGTTTTTCATGTAGTTTGATATTACGTAAATATATTCATTTTTACCAATATTTCGATACTATTTCATGTAGTATCACGATATGTGATTTGGCCTTCAAATCTCAGAATTTCACATAATATTGCATTTTAAGCAAGTTTTCTTGCATTTTGTTTCGTACGAAAAATCATCGAATTTAGCAATATTTTAACGTTTATCATCTCCTTTTCCTTCATGGGATTTAAACAAAATATCATCGAATTAGGCAATATTTTGCCGTTTTCCAAGTTTTTGTGAATTTTCAGTCCATACGTATTAATTCCTATATATAAGATAAAAATGATGCAAACACATAATTGATTAGATAATAACCTTAAATACTTCATTTTCAATCATCTATTTGTTTCTCGTTAAAATACTGAGTAAGATGTTGAAAAGGGGAGAAGTTCGGTTTTTATTGCATATATCGACGTTTCAGGCGGATTAGAGCGGTTTTACGTGTACATCTTCCCTCGTTAATATAAACGGAAAAACAAGAACATTTTAGTTATTTCTAATGAAAACACTGTTTTTTATCATTTGTATTGGAAACAACATTGTCATATGTCTTTTCTTGGATCTAAATAATACGAAACCTCGCTCTATGATTTGAAGTTAAAATCCTCAAATATGGTTATATAGTGACTTTTTTACGTTAATCATGTAGTTTGATATTACGCAAATATATTCATTTTTACCAATATTTCGATACTATTTCATGTAGTATCACGATATGTGATTTGGCCTTCAAATCTCAGAATTTCGCATAATATTGCATTTTAAGCAAGTTTTCTTGCATTTTGTTTCGTACGAAAAATCATCGAATTTAGCAATATTTTGACGTTTATCATCCCCTTTTCCTTCATGTGATTTAAACAAAATATCATCGAATTAGGCAATATTTTGCCGTTTTCCACGTTTTTGTGAATTTTCGGTCCATGGGTATTAATTCATATATATACGATAAAAATGATGCAAACACATAATTGAATAGATAATAACCTTAAATACTTCATTTTCAATCATCTATTTGTTTCTCGTTAAAATACTGAGTAAGATATTGAAAAGGGGAGAAGTTCGGTTTTTATTGCATATATCGACGTTTCAGCCGGATTAGAGCGATTTTACGTGTACATCTTCCATCGTTAATATAAACGGAAAATCAAGAACATTATAGTTAATTCTAGTGAAAACACATTGTTTTTTATCATTTGTATTGGGAACAACATTGTCATATGTCTTTTCTTGGATCTAAATAATACGAAACCTCGCTCTATGATTTGAAGTTAAAATCCTCATATATGGTTATATAGTGACTTTTTTCACGTTTTTCATGTAGTTTGATATTACGTAAATATATTCATTTTTACCAATATTTCGATACTATTTCATGTATTATCACGATATGTGATTTGGCCTTCAAATCTCAGAATTTCGCATAATATTGCATTTTAAGCAAGTTTTCTTGCATTTTGTTTCGTACGAAAAATCATCGAATATAGCAATATTTTGACGTTTATCATCTCCTTTTCCTTCATGTGATTTAAACAAAATATCATCGAATTAGGCAATATTTTGCCGTTTTTCCACGTTTTTGTGAATTTTCAGTCTATGGGTATTAATTCATTATATATACGATGAAAATGATGCAAACACATAATTGATTAGATAGTAACCTTAAATACTTCATTTTCAATCAACTATTTGTTTCTCGTTAAAATACTGAGTAAGATATTGAAAAGGGGAGAAGTTCTGATTTTATTGCATATATCGACGTTTCAGCCGGAATAGAGCGGTTTTACGTGTACATCTTCCATCAGTAATATAAACGGAAAATCAGGAACATTTTAGTTATTTCTAATGAAAACACATTGTTTTTTATCATTTGTATTGGAAACAACATTGTCATATATCTTTTCTTGGATCTCAATAATACGAAACCTCGCTCTATGATTTGAAGTTAAAATCCTCAAATATAGTTAAATAGTGACTTTTTTCACGTTTTTCATGTAGTTTGATATTACGCAAATATATTCATTTTTACCAATATTCCGATACTATTTCATGTAGTATCACGATATGTGATTTGCCCTTCAAATCTCAGAATTTCGCGTAATATTGCATTTTAAGCAAGTTTTCTTGCATTTTGTTTCGTACGAAAAATCATCGAATTTAGCAATATTTTAACGTTTATCATCTCCTTTTCCTTCATGTGATTTAAACAAAATATCATCGAATTAGGCAATATTTTGCCGTTTTCCACGTTTTTGTGAATTTTCAGTCCATGGGTATTAATTCATATATATACGATAAAATGATGCAAACACATAATTGATTAGATAATAACCTTAAATACTTCATTGCAATCATCTATTTGTTTCTCGTTAAAATACTGAGTAAGATAATGAAAAGGGGAGAAGTTCGGTTTTTATTGCATATATCTACGTTTCAGCCGGATTAGAGCGGTTTTACGTGATTCACGTTAATCATGTAGTTTGATATTACGCAAATATATTAATTTTAACCAATATTCCGATACTATTTCATGTAGTATCACGATATGATTTGGCCTTCATATCTCAGAATTTCGTATAATATTGCATTTTAAGCAAGTTTTCTTGCATTTTGTTTCGTACGAAAAATCATCGAATATAGCAATATTTTGACGTTTATCATCTCCTTTTCCTTCATGTGATTTAAACAAAATATCATCGAATTAGGCAATATTTTGCCGTTTTCCACGTTTTTGTGAATTTTCCGTTCATGGGTATTAATTCACATATATACGATAAAAATGATGCAAACACATAATTGATTAGATAATAACCTTAAATACTTCATTTTCAATCATCTATTTGTTTCTCGTCAAAATACTGAGTAAGATGTTGAAAAGGGGAGAAGTTCGGTTTTTATTGCATATATCGACGTTTCAGCCGGATTAGAGCGGTTTTACGCGTACATCTTCCCTCGTTAATATAAACGGAAAAACAAGAACATTTTAGTTATTTCTAATGAAAACACTGTTTTTTATCATTTGTATTGGAAACAACATTGTCATATGTCTTTTCTTGGATCTAAATAATACGAAACCTCGCTCTATGATTTGAAGTTAAAATCCTCAAATATGGTTAAATAGTGACTTTTTTCACGTTTTTCATGTTGTTTGATATTACGTAAATATATTCATTTTTACCAATATTTCGATACTGTTTCATGTAGTATCACGATATGTGATTTGGCCTTCAAATCTCAGAATTTCGCATAATATTGCATTTTAAGCAAGTTTTCTTGCATTTTGTTTCGTACGAAAAATCATCGCATTTAGCAATATTTTAACGTTTATCATCTCCTTTTCCTTCATGTGATTTAAACAAAATATCACCGAATTAGGCAATATTTTGCCGTTTTCCACGTTTTTGTGAATTTTCCGTCCATGGGTATTAATTCATATATATACGATAAAAATGATGCAAACACATAATTGATTAGATAATAACCTTAAATACTTCATTTTCAATCATCTATTTGTTTCTCGTTAAAATACTGAGTAAGATATTGAAAAGGGGAGAAGTTCGGTTTTAATGCATATATCTACGTTTCAGCCGGATTAGAGCGGTTTTACGTGTACATCTTCCATCTGTATTATAAACGGAAAATCAGGAACATTTTAGTTAATTCTAATGAAAACACTTTGATTTTTATCATTTGTATTGGAAACAACATTGTCATATGTCTTTTCTTGGATCTAAATAATACGAAACCTCGCTCTATGATTTGAAGTTAAAATCCTCAAATATGGTTAAATAGTGACTTTTTTCACGTTTTTCATGTTGTTTGATATTACGTAAATATATTCATTTTTACCAATATTTCGATACTGTTTCATGTAGTATCACGATATGTGATTTGGCCTTCAAATCTCAGAATTTCGCATAATATTGCATTTTAAGCAAGTTTTCTTGCATTTTGTTTCGTACGAAAAATCATCGAATTCACCAAAATTTTGACGTTTATCATCCCCTTTTCCTTTATTTGATTTAAACAAAACATCATCGAATTAGACAATATTTTGCCGTTTTCCACGTTTATGTTAATTTTCAGTCCATGGGTATTAATTCATATATATCCGATAAAAATTATGCAAACACATAATTGATTAGATAATAACTTTAAATACTTCATTGCAATCATCTATTTGTTTCTTGTTAAAATACTGAGTAAGATATTGAAAAGGGGAGAAGTTCGGTTTTTATTGCATATATCGACGTTTCAGCCGGATTAGAGCGGTTTTACGTGTACATCTTCCATCGATAATATAAACGGAAAATCAGGAACATTTTAGTTAATTCTAATGAAAACACATTGATTTTTATCATATGTATTGGAAACAACATTGTCATATGTCTTTTCTTGGATCTAAATAATACGAAACCTCGCTCTATGATTTGAAGTTAAAATCCTCAAATATGGTTATATAGTGACTTTTTTCACGTTTTTCATGTAGTTTGATATTACGTAAATATATTCATTTTTACCAATATTTCGATACCATTTCATGTAGTATCACGATATGTGATTTGCCCTTCAAATCTCAGAATTTCGCGTAATATTGCATTTTAAGCAAGTTTTCTTGCATTTTGTTTCGTACGAAAAATCATCGAATTTAGCAATATTTTAACGTTTATCATCTCCTTTTCCTTCATGTGATTTAAACAAAATATCATCGAATTAGGCAATATTTTGCCGTTTTCCACGTTTTTGTGAATTTTCAGTCCATGGGTATTAATTCATATATATACGATAAAATGATGCAAACACATAATTGATTAGATAATAACCTTAAATACTTCATTGCAATCATCTATTTGTTTCTCGTTAAAATACTGAGTAAGATAATGAAAAGGGGAGAAGTTCGGTTTTTATTGCATATATCTACGTTTCAGCCGGATTAGAGCGGTTTTACGTGATTCACGTTAATCATGTAGTTTGATATTACGCAAATATATTAATTTTAACCAATATTCCGATACTATTTCATGTAGTATCACGATATGATTTGGCCTTCATATCTCAGAATTTCGTATAATATTGCATTTTAAGCAAGTTTTCTTGCATTTTGTTTCGTACGAAAAATCATCGAATATAGCAATATTTTGACGTTTATCATCTCCTTTTCGTTCATGTGATTTAAACAAAATATCATCGAATTAGGCAATATTTTGCCGTTTTCCACGTTTTTGTGAATTTTCCGTTCATGGGTATTAATTCACATATATACGATAAAAATGATGCAAACACATAATTGATTAGATAATAACCTTAAATACTTCATTTTCAATCATCTATTTGTTTCTCGTCAAAATACTGAGTAAGATGTTGAAAAGGGGAGAAGTTCGGTTTTTATTGCATATATCGACGTTTCAGCCGGATTAGAGCGGTTTTACGCGTACATCTTCCCTCGTTAATATAAACGGAAAAACAAGAACATTTTAGTTATTTCTAATGAAAACACTGTTTTTTATCATTTGTATTGGAAACAACATTGTCATATGTCTTTTCTTGGATCTAAATAATACGAAACCTCGCTCTATGATTTGAAGTTAAAATCCTCAAATATGGTTAAATAGTGACTTTTTTCACGTTTTTCATGTTGTTTGATATTACGTAAATATATTCATTTTTACCAATATTTCGATACTGTTTCATGTAGTATCACGATATGTGATTTGGCCTTCAAATCTCAGAATTTCGCATAATATTGCATTTTAAGCAAGTTTTCTTGCATTTTGTTTCGTACGAAAAATCATCGCATTTAGCAATATTTTAACGTTTATCATCTCCTTTTCCTTCATGTGATTTAAACAAAATATCACCGAATTAGGCAATATTTTGCCGTTTTCCACGTTTTTGTGAATTTTCCGTCCATGGGTATTAATTCATATATATACGATAAAAATGATGCAAACACATAATTGATTAGATAATAACCTTAAATACTTCATTTTCAATCATCTATTTGTTTCTCGTTAAAATACTGAATAAGATATTGAAAAGGGGAGAAGTTCGGTTTTAATGCATATATCTACGTTTCAGCCGGATTAGAGCGGTTTTACGTGTACATCTTCCATCTGTATTATAAACGGAAAATCAGGAACATTTTAGTTAATTCTAATGAAAACACTTTGATTTTTATCATTTGTATTGGAAACAACATTGTCATATGTCTTTTCTTGGATCTAAATAATACGAAACCTCGCTCTATGATTTGAAGTTAAAATCCTCAAATATGGTTAAATAGTGACTTTTTTCACGTTTTTCATGTTGTTTGATATTACGTAAATATATTCATTTTTACCAATATTTCGATACTGTTTCATGTAGTATCACGATATGTGATTTGGCCTTCAAATCTCAGAATTTCGCATAATATTGCATTTTAAGCAAGTTTTCTTGCATTTTGTTTCGTACGAAAAATCATCGAATTCACCAAAATTTTGACGTTTATCATCCCCTTTTCCTTTATTTGATTTAAACAAAACATCATCGAATTAGACAATATTTTGCCGTTTTCCACGTTTATGTTAATTTTCAGTCCATGGGTATTAATTCATATATATCCGATAAAAATTATGCAAACACATAATTGATTAGATAATAACTTTAAATACTTCATTGCAATCATCTATTTGTTTCTTGTTAAAATACTGAGTAAGATATTGAAAAGGGGAGAAGTTCGGTTTTTATTGCATATATCGACGTTTCAGCCGGATTAGAGCGGTTTTACGTGTACATCTTCCATCGATAATATAAACGGAAAATCAGGAACATTTTAGTTAATTCTAATGAAAACACATTGATTTTTATCATATGTATTGGAAACAACATTGTCATATGTCTTTTCTTGGATCTAAATAATACGAAACCTCGCTCTATGATTTGAAGTTAAAATCCTCAAATATGGTTATAACTTTTTTCACGTTTTTCATGTAGTTTGATATTACGTAAATATATTCATTTTTACCAATATTTCGATACTATTTCATGTAGTATCACGATATGTGATTTGCCCTTCAAATCTCAGAATTTCGCGTAATATTGCATTTTAAGCAAGTTTTCTTGCATTTTGTTTCGTACGAAAAATCATCGAATTTAGCAATATTTTAACGTTTATCATCTCCTTTTCCTTTATGTGATTTAAACAAAATATCATCGAATTAGGCAATATTTTGCCGTTTTCCACGTTTTTGTGAATTTTCAGTCCATGGGTATTAATTCATATATATACGATAAAATGATGCAAACACATAATTGATTAGATAATAACCTTAAATACTTCATTGCAATCATCTATTTGTTTCTCGTTAAAATACTGAGTAAGATAATGAAAAGGGGAGAAGTTCGGTTTTTATTGCATATATCTACGTTTCAGCCGGATTAGAGCGGTTTTACGTGATTCACGTTAATCATGTAGTTTGATATTACGCAAATATATTAATTTTAACCAATATTCCGATACTATTTCATGTAGTATCACGATATGATTTGGCCTTCATATCTCAGAATTTCGTATAATATTGCATTTTAAGCAAGTTTTCTTGCATTTTGTTTCGTACGAAATATCATCGAATATAGCAATATTTTGACGTTTATCATCTCCTTTTCGATGTGATTTAAACAAAATATCATCGAATTAGGCAATATTTTGCCGTTTTCCACGTTTTTGTGAATTTTCCGTTCATGGGTATTATACGATAAAAATGATGCAAACACATAATTTATTAGATAATAACCTTAAATACTTCATTTTCAATCATCTATTTGTTTCTCGTCAAAATACTGAGTAAGATGTTGAAAAGGGGAGAAGTTCGGTTTTTATTGCATATATCGACGTTTCAGCCGGATTAGAGCGGTTTTACGCGTACATCTTCCCTCGTTAATATAAACGGAAAAACAAGAACATTTTAGTTATTTCTAATGAAAACACTGTTTTTTATCATTTGTATTGGAAACAACATTGTCATATGTCTTTTCTTGGATCTAAATAATACGAAACCTCGCTCTATGATTTGAAGTTAAAATCCTCAAATATGGTTAAATAGTGACTTTTTTCACGTTTTTCATGTTGTTTGATATTACGTAAATATATTCATTTTTACCAATATTTCGATACTGTTTCATGTAGTATCACGATATGTGATTTGGCCTTCAAATCTCAGAATTTCGCATAATATTGCATTTTAAGCAAGTTTTCTTGCATTTTGTTTCGTACGAAAAATCATCGCATTTAGCAATATTTTAACGTTTATCATCTCCTTTTCCTTCATGTGATTTAAACAAAATATCACCGAATTAGGCAATATTTTGCCGTTTTCCACGTTTTTGTGAATTTTCCGTCCATGGGTATTAATTCATATATATACGATAAAAATGATGCAAACACATAATTGATTAGATAATAACCTTAAATACTTCATTTTCAATCATCTATTTGTTTCTCGTTAAAATACTGAATAAGATATTGAAAAGGGGAGAAGTTCGGTTTTAATGCATATATCTACGTTTCAGCCGGATTAGAGCGGTTTTACGTGTACATCTTCCATCTGTATTATAAACGGAAAATCAGGAACATTTTAGTTAATTCTAATGAAAACACTTTGATTTTTATCATTTGTATTGGAAACAACATTGTCATATGTCTTTTCTTGGATCTAAATAATACGAAACCTCGCTCTATGATTTGAAGTTAAAATCCTCAAATATGGTTAAATAGTGACTTTTTTCACGTTTTTCATGTTGTTTGATATTACGTAAATATATTCATTTTTACCAATATTTCGATACTGTTTCATGTAGTATCACGATATGTGATTTGGCCTTCAAATCTCAGAATTTCGCATAATATTGCATTTTAAGCAAGTTTTCTTGCATTTTGTTTCGTACGAAAAATCATCGAATTCACCAAAATTTTGACGTTTATCATCCCCTTTTCCTTTATTTGATTTAAACAAAACATCATCGAATTAGACAATATTTTGCCGTTTTCCACGTTTATGTTAATTTTCAGTCCATGGGTATTAATTCATATATATCCGATAAAAATTATGCAAACACATAATTGATTAGATAATAACGTTAAATACTTCATTGCAATCATCTATTTGTTTCTCGTTAAAATACTGAGTAAGATATTGAAAAGGGGAGAAGTTCGGTTTTTATTGCATATATCGACGTTTCAGCCGGATTAGAGCGGTTTTACGTGTACATCTTCCATCGATAATATAAACGGAAAATCAGGAACATTTTAGTTAATTCTAATGAAAACACATTGATTTTTATCATTTGTATTGGAAACAACATTGTCATATGTCTTTTCTTGGATCTAAATAATACGAAACCTCGCTCTATGATTTGAAGTTAAAATCCTCAAATATGGTTATATAGTGACTTTTTTCACGTTTTTCATGTAGTTTGATATTACGTAAATATATTCATTTTTACCAATATTTCGATACTATTTCATGTAGTATCACGATATGTGATTTGGCCTTCAAATCTCAGAATTTCGCATAATATTGCATTTTAAGCAAGTTTTCTTGCATTTTGTTTCGTACGAAAAATCATCGTATATAGCAATATTTTGACGTTTATCATCTCCTTTTCCTTCATGTGATTTAAACAAAATATCATCGAATTAGGCAATATTTTGCCGTTTTCCACGTTTTTGTGAATTTTAGTCCATGGGTATTAATTCATATATATACGATAAAATGATGCAAACACATAATTGATTAGATAATAACCTTAAATACTTCATTGCAATCATCTATTTGTTTCTCGTTAAAATACTGAGTAAGATATTGAAAAGGGGAGAAGTTCGGTTTTTATTGCATATATCTACGTTTCAGCCGGATTAGAGCGGTTTTACGTGATTCACGTTAATCATGTAGTTTGATATTACGCAAATATATTAATTTTAACCAATATTCCGATACTATTTCATGTAGTATCACGATATGATTTGGCCTTCATATCTCAGAATTTCGTATAATATTGCATTTTAAGCAAGTTTTCTTGCATTTTGTTTCGTACGAAAAATCATCGAATATAGCAATATTTTGACGTTTATCATCTCCTTTTCCTTCATGTGATTTAAACAAAATATCATCGAATTAGGCAATATTTTGCCGTTTTTCCACGTTTGTGTGAATTTTCAGGCTATGGGTATTAATTCATTATATATACGATGAAAATGATGCAAACACATAATTGATTAGATAATAACCTTAAATACTTCATTTTCAATCAACTATTTGTTTCTCGTTAAAATACTGAGTAAGATATTGAAAAGGGGAGAAGTTCTGATTTTATTGCATATATCGACGTTTCAGCCGGAATAGAGCGGTTTTACGTGTACATCTTCCATCAGTAATATAAACGGAAAATCAAGAACATTTTAGTTATTTCTAATGAAAACACATTGTTTTTTATCATTTGTATTGGAAACAACATTGTCATATATCTTTTCTTGGATCTAAATAATACGAAACCTCGCTCTATGATTTGAAGTTAAAATCCTCAAATATAGTTAAATAGTGACTTTTTTCACGTTTTTCATGTAGTTTGATATTACGCAAATATATTCATTTTTACCAATATTCCGATACTATTTCATGTAGTATCACGATATGTGATTTGCCCTTCAAATCTCAGAATTTCGCGTAATATTGCATTTTAAGCAAGTTTTCTTGCATTTTGTTTCGTACGAAAAATCATCGAATTTAGCAATATTTTAACGTTTATCATCTCCTTTTCCTTCATGTGATTTAAACAAAATATCATCGAATTAGGCAATATTTTGCCGTTTTCCACGTTTTTGTGAATTTTCAGTCCATGGGTAATAATTCATATATATTCGATAAAATGATGCAAACACATATTTGATTAGATAATAACCTTAAATACTTCATTGCAATCATCTATTTGTTTCTCGTTAAAATACTGAGTAAGATGTTGAAAAGGGGAGAAGTTCGGTTTTTATTGCATATATCGACGTTTCAGGCGGATTAGAGAGGTTTTACGTGTACATCTTCCCTCGTTAATATAAACGGAAAAACAAGAACATTTTAGTTATTTCTAATGAAAACACTGTTTTTTATCATTTGTATTGGAAACAACATTGTCATATGTCTTTTCTTGGATCTAAATAATACGAAACCTCGCTCTATGATTTGAAGTTAAAATCCTCAAATATGGTTATATAGTGACTTTTTTACGTTAATCATGTAGTTTGATATTACGCAAATATATTCATTTTTACCAATATTTCGATACTATTTCATGTAGTATCACGATATGTGATTTGGCCTTCAAATCTCAGAATTTCGCATAATATTGCATTTTAAGCAAGTTTTCTTGCATTTTGTTTCGTACGAAAAATCATCGAATTTAGCAATATTTTGACGTTTATCATCCCCTTTTCCTTCATGTGATTTAAACAAAATATCATCGAATTAGGCAATATTTTGCCGTTTTCCACGTTTTTGTGAATTTTCAGTCCATGGGTATTAATTCATATATATACGATAAAAATGATGCAAACACATAATTGAATAGATAATAACCTTAAATACTTCATTTTCAATCATCTATTTGTTTCTCGTTAAAATACTGAGTAAGATATTGAAAAGGGGAGAAGTTCGGTTTTTATTGCATATATCGACGTTTCAGCCTGATTAGAGCGATTTTACGTGTACATCTTCCATCGTTAATATAAACGGAAAATCAAGAACATTATAGTTAATTCTAATGAAAACACATTGTTTTTTATCATTTGTATTGGAAACAACATTGTCATATGTCTTTTCTTGGATCTAAATAATACGAAACCTCGCTCTATGATTTGAAGTTAAAATCCTCAAATATGGTTATATAGTGACTTTTTTCACGTTTTTCATGTAGTTTGATATTACGTAAATATATTCATTTTTACCAATATTTCGATACTATTTCATGTATTATCACGATATGTGATTTGGCCTTCAAATCTCAGAATTTCGCATAATATTGCATTTTAAGCAAGTTTTCTTGCATTTTGTTTCGTACGAAAAATCATCGAATATAGCAATATTTTGACGTTTATCATCTCCTTTTCCTTCATGTGATTTAAACAAAATATCATCGAATTAGGCAATATTTTTCCGTTTTTCCACGTTTTTGTGAATTTTCAGTCTATGGGTATTAATTCATTATATATACGATGAAAATGATGCAAACACATAATTGATTAGATAGTAACCTTAAATACTTCATTTTCAATCAACTATTTGTTTCTCGTTAAAATACTGAGTAAGATATTGAAAAGGGGAGAAGTTCTGATTTTATTGCATATATCGACGTTTCAGCCGGAATAGAGCGGTTTTACGTGTACATCTTCCATCAGTAATATAAACGGAAAATCAGGAACATTTTAGTTATTTCTAATGAAAACACATTGTTTTTTATCATTTGTATTGGAAACAACATTGTCATATATCTTTTCTTGGATCTAAATAATACGAAACCTCGCTCTATGATTTGAAGTTAAAATCCTCAAATATAGTTAAATAGTGACTTTTTTCACGTTTTTCATGTAGTTTGATATTACGCAAATATATTCATTTTTACCAATATTCCGATACTATTTCATGTAGTATCACGATATGTGATTTGCCCTTCAAATCTCAGAATTTCGCGTAATATTGCATTTTAAGCAAGTTTTCTTGCATTTTGTTTCGTACGAAAAATCATCGAATTTAGCAATATTTTAACGTTTATCATCTCCTTTTCCTTCATGTGATTTAAACAAAATATCATCGAATTAGGCAATATTTTGCCGTTTTCCACGTTTTTGTGAATTTTCAGTCCATGGGTATTAATTCATATATATACGATAAAATGATGCAAACACATAATTGATTAGATAATAACCTTAAATACTTCATTGCAATCATCTATTTGTTTCTCGTTAAAATACTGAGTAAGATAATGAAAAGGGGAGAAGTTCGGTTTTTATTGCATATATCTACGTTTCAGCCGGATTAGAGCGGTTTTACGTGATTCACGTTAATCATGTAGTTTGATATTACGCAAATATATTAATTTTAACCAATATTCCGATACTATTTCATGTAGTATCACGATATGATTTGGCCTTCATATCTCAGAATTTCGTATAATATTGCATTTTAAGCAAGTTTTCTTGCATTTTGTTTCGTACGAAAAATCATCGAATATAGCAATATTTTGACGTTTAACATCTCCTTTTCCTTCATGTGATTTAAACAAAATATCATCGAATTAGGCAATATTTTGCCGTTTTCCACGTTTTTGTGAATTTTCCGTTCATGGGTATTAATTCACATATATACGATAAAAATGATGCAAACACATAATTGATTAGATAATAACCTCAAATACTTCATTTTCAATCATCTATTTGTTTCTCGTCAAAATACTGAGTAAGATGTTGAAAAGGGGAGAAGTTCGGTTTTTATTGCATATATCGACGTTTCAGCCGGATTAGAGCGGTTTTACGCGTACATCTTCCCTCGTTAATATAAACGGAAAAACAAGAACATTTTAGTTATTTCTAATGAAAACACTGTTTTTTATCATTTGTATTGGAAACAACATTGTCATATGTCTTTTCTTGGATCTAAATAATACGAAACCTCGCTCTATGATTTGAAGTTAAAATCCTCAAATATGGTTAAATAGTGACTTTTTTCACGTTTTTCATGTTGTTTGATATTACGTAAATATATTCATTTTTACCAATATTTCGATACTGTTTCATGTAGTATCACGATATGTGATTTGGCCTTCAAATCTCAGAATTTCGCATAATATTGCATTTTAAGCAAGTTTTCTTGCATTTTGTTTCGTACGAAAAATCATCGCATTTAGCAATATTTTAACGTTTATCATCTCCTTTTCCTTCATGTGATTTAAACAAAATATCACCGAATTAGGCAATATTTTGCCGTTTTCCACGTTTTTGTGAATTTTCCGTCCATGGGTATTAATTCATATATATACGATAAAAATGATGCAAACACATAATTGATTAGATAATAACCTTAAATACTTCATTTTCAATCATCTATTTGTTTCTCGTTAAAATACTGAGTAAGATATTGAAAAGGGGAGAAGTTCGGTTTTTATTGCATATATCTACGTTTCAGCCGGATTAGAGCGGTTTTACGTGTACATCTTCCATCTGTATTATAAACGGAAAATCAGGAACATTTTAGTTAATTCTAATGAAAACACATTGATTTTTATCATTTGTATTGGAAACAACATTGTCATATATCTTTTCTTGGATCTAAATAATACGAAACCTCGCTCTATGATTTGAAGTTAAAATCCTCAAATATGGTTATATAGTGACTTTTTTCACGTTTTTCATGTTGTTTGATATTACGTAAATATATTCATTTTTACCAATATTTCGATACTGTTTCATGTAGTATCACGATATGTGATTTGGCCTTCAAATCTCAGAATTTCGCATAATATTGCATTTTAAGCAAGTTTTCTTGCATTTTGTTTCGTACGAAAAATCATCGAATTCACCAAAATTTTGACGTTTATCATCCCCTTTTCCTTTATTTGATTTAAACAAAACATCATCGAATTAGACAATATTTTGCCGTTTTCCACGTTTATGTTAATTTTCAGTCCATGGGTATTAATTCATATATATCCGATAAAAATTATGCAAACACATAATTGATTAGATAATAACTTTAAATACTTCATTGCAATCATCTATTTGTTTCTCGTTAAAATACTGAGTAAGATATTGAAAAGGGGAGAAGTTCGGTTTTTATTGCATATATCGACGTTTCAGCCGGATTAGAGCGGTTTTACGTGTACATCTTCCATCGATAATATAAACGGAAAATCAGGAACATTTTAGTTAATTCTAATGAAAACACATTGATTTTTATCATTTGTATTGGAAACAACATTGTCATATGTCTTTTCTTGGATCTAAATAATACGAAACCTCGCTCTATGATTTGAAGTTAAAATCCTCAAATATGGTTATATAGTGACTTTTTTCACGTTTTTCATGTAGTTTGATATTACGTAAATATATTCATTTTTACCAATATTTCGATACTATTTCATGTAGTATCACGATATGTGATTTGGCCTTCAAATCTCAGAATTTCGCATAATATTGCATTTTAAGCAAGTTTTCTTGCATTTTGTTTCGTACGAAAAATCATCGTATATAGCAATATTTTGACGTTTATCATCTCCTTTTCCTTCATGTGATTTAAACAAAATATCATCGAATTAGGCAATATTTTGCCGTTTTCCACGTTTTTGTGAATTTTCAGTCCATGGGTATTAATTCATATATATACGATAAAATGATGCAAACACATAATTGATTAGATAATAACCTTAAATACTTCATTGCAATCATCTATTTGTTTCTCGTTAAAATACTGAGTAAGATAATGAAAAGGGGAGAAGTTCGGTTTTTATTGCATATATCTACGTTTCAGCCGGATTAGAGCGGTTTTACGTGATTCACGTTAATCATGTAGTTTGATATTACGCAAATATATTAATTTTAACCAATATTCCGATACTATTTCATGTAGTATCACGATATGATTTGGCCTTCATATCTCAGAATTTCGTATAATATTGCATTTTAAGCAAGTTTTCTTGCATTTTGTTTCGTACGAAAAATCATCGAATATAGCAATATTTTGACGTTTAACATCTCCTTTTCCTTCATGTGATTTAAACAAAATATCATCGAATTAGGCAATATTTTGCCGTTTTCCACGTTTTTGTGAATTTTCCGTTCATGGGTATTAATTCACATATATACGATAAAAATGATGCAAACACATAATTGATTAGATAATAACCTCAAATACTTCATTTTCAATCATCTATTTGTTTCTCGTCAAAATACTGAGTAAGATGTTGAAAAGGGGAGAAGTTCGGTTTTTATTGCATATATCGACGTTTCAGCCGGATTAGAGCGGTTTTACGCGTACATCTTCCCTCGTTAATATAAACGGAAAAACAAGAACATTTTAGTTATTTCTAATGAAAACACTGTTTTTTATCATTTGTATTGGAAACAACATTGTCATATGTCTTTTCTTGGATCTAAATAATACGAAACCTCGCTCTATGATTTGAAGTTAAAATCCTCAAATATGGTTAAATAGTGACTTTTTTCACGTTTTTCATGTTGTTTGATATTACGTAAATATATTCATTTTTACCAATATTTCGATACTGTTTCATGTAGTATCACGATATGTGATTTGGCCTTCAAATCTCAGAATTTCGCATAATATTGCATTTTAAGCAAGTTTTCTTGCATTTTGTTTCGTACGAAAAATCATCGCATTTAGCAATATTTTAACGTTTATCATCTCCTTTTCCTTCATGTGATTTAAACAAAATATCACCGAATTAGGCAATATTTTGCCGTTTTCCACGTTTTTGTGAATTTTCCGTCCATGGGTATTAATTCATATATATACGATAAAAATGATGCAAACACATAATTGATTAGATAATAACCTTAAATACTTCATTTTCAATCATCTATTTGTTTCTCGTTAAAATACTGAGTAAGATATTGAAAAGGGGAGAAGTTCGGTTTTTATTGCATATATCTACGTTTCAGCCGGATTAGAGCGGTTTTACGTGTACATCTTCCATCTGTATTATAAACGGAAAATCAGGAACATTTTAGTTAATTCTAATGAAAACACATTGATTTTTATCATTTGTATTGGAAACAACATTGTCATATATCTTTTCTTGGATCTAAATAATACGAAACCTCGCTCTATGATTTGAAGTTAAAATCCTCAAATATGGTTATATAGTGACTTTTTTCACGTTTTTCATGTTGTTTGATATTACGTAAATATATTCATTTTTACCAATATTTCGATACTGTTTCATGTAGTATCACGATATGTGATTTGGCCTTCAAATCTCAGAATTTCGCATAATATTGCATTTTAAGCAAGTTTTCTTGCATTTTGTTTCGTACGAAAAATCATCGAATTCACCAAAATTTTGACGTTTATCATCCCCTTTTCCTTTATTTGATTTAAACAAAACATCATCGAATTAGACAATATTTTGCCGTTTTCCACGTTTATGTTAATTTTCAGTCCATGGGTATTAATTCATATATATCCGATAAAAATTATGCAAACACATAATTGATTAGATAATAACTTTAAATACTTCATTGCAATCATCTATTTGTTTCTCGTTAAAATACTGAGTAAGATATTGAAAAGGGGAGAAGTTCGGTTTTTATTGCATATATCGACGTTTCAGCCGGATTAGAGCGGTTTTACGTGTACATCTTCCATCGATAATATAAACGGAAAATCAGGAACATTTTAGTTAATTCTAATGAAAACACATTGATTTTTATCATTTGTATTGGAAACAACATTGTCATATGTCTTTTCTTGGATCTAAATAATACGAAACCTCGCTCTATGATTTGAAGTTAAAATCCTCAAATATGGTTATATAGTGACTTTTTTCACGTTTTTCATGTAGTTTGATATTACGTAAATATATTCATTTTTACCAATATTTCGATACTATTTCATGTAGTATCACGATATGTGATTTGGCCTTCAAATCTTAGAATTTCGCATAATATTGCATTTTAAGCAAGTTTTCTTGCATTTTGTTTCGTACGAAAAATCATCGAATTTAGCAATATTTTGACGTTTATCATCCCCTTTTCCTTCATGTGATTTAAACAAAATATCATCGAATTAGGCAATATTTTGCCGTTTTCCACGTTTTTGTGAATTTTCAGTCCATGGGTATTAATTCATATATATACGATAAAAATGATGCAAACACATAATTGATTAGATAGTAACCTTAAATACTTCATTTTCAATCAACTATTTGTTTCTCGTTAAAATACTGAGTAAGATATTGAAAAGGGGAGAAGTTCTGATTTTATTGCATATATCGACGTTTCAGCCGGAATAGAGCGGTTTTACGTGTACATCTTCCATCAGTAATATAAACGGAAAATCAGGAACATTTTAGTTATTTCTAATGAAAACACATTGTTTTTTATCATTTGTATTGGAAACAACATTGTCATATATCTTTTCTTGGATCTAAATAATACGAAACCTCGCTCTATGATTTGAAGTTAAAATCCTCAAATATAGTTAAATAGTGACTTTTTTCACGTTTTTCATGTAGTTTGATATTACGCAAATATATTCATTTTTACCAATATTCCGATACTATTTCATGTAGTATCACGATATGTGATTTGCCCTTCAAATCTCAGAATTTCGCGTAATATTGCATTTTAAGCAAGTTTTCTTGCATTTTGTTTCGTACGAAAAATCATCGAATTTAGCAATATTTTAACGTTTATCATCTCCTTTTCCTTCATGTGATTTAAACAAAATATCATCGAATTAGGCAATATTTTGCCGTTTTCCACGTTTTTGTGAATTTTCAGTCCATGGGTATTAATTCATATATATACGATAAAATGATGCAAACACATAATTGATTAGATAATAACCTTAAATACTTCATTGCAATCATCTATTTGTTTCTCGTTAAAATACTGAGTAAGATAATGAAAAGGGGAGAAGTTCGGTTTTTATTGCATATATCTACGTTTCAGCCGGATTAGAGCGGTTTTACGTGATTCACGTTAATCATGTAGTTTGATATTACGCAAATATATTAATTTTAACCAATATTCCGATACTATTTCATGTAGTATCACGATATGATTTGGCCTTCATATCTCAGAATTTCGTATAATATTGCATTTTAAGCAAGTTTTCTTGCATTTTGTTTCGTACGAAAAATCATCGAATATAGCAATATTTTGACGTTTATCATCTCCTTTTCCTTCATGTGATTTAAACAAAATATCATCGAATTAGGCAATATTTTGCCGTTTTCCACGTTTTTGTGAATTTTCCGTTCATGGGTATTAATTCACATATATACGATAAAAATGATGCAAACACATAATTGATTAGATAATAACCTCAAATACTTCATTTTCAATCATCTATTTGTTTCTCGTCAAAATACTGAGTAAGATGTTGAAAAGGGGAGAAGTTCGGTTTTTATTGCATATATCGACGTTTCAGCCGGATTAGAGCGGTTTTACGCGTACATCTTCCCTCGTTAATATAAACGGAAAAACAAGAACATTTTAGTTATTTCTAATGAAAACACTGTTTTTTATCATTTGTATTGGAAACAACATTGTCATATGTCTTTTCTTGGATTTAAATAATACGAAACCTCGCTCTATGATTTGAAGTTAAAATCCTCAAATATGGTTAAATAGTGACTTTTTTCACGTTTTTCATGTTGTTTGATATTACGTAAATATATTCATTTTTACCAATATTTCGATACTGTTTCATGTAGTATCACGATATGTGATTTGGCCTTCAAATCTCAGAATTTCGCATAATATTGCATTTTAAGCAAGTTTTCTTGCATTTTGTTTCATACGAAAAATCATCGCATTTAGCAATATTTTAACGTTTATCATCTCCTTTTCCTTCATGTGATTTAAACAAAATATCACCGAATTAGGCAATATTTTGCCGTTTTCCACGTTTTTGTGAATTTTCCGTCCATGGGTATTAATTCATATATATACGATAAAAATGATGCAAACACATAATTGATTAGATAATAACCTTAAATACTTCATTTTCAATCATCTATTTGTTTCTCGTTAAAATACTGAGTAAGATATTGAAAAGGGGAGAAGTTCGGTTTTTATTGCATATATCTACGTTTCAGCCGGATTAGAGCGGTTTTACGTGTACATCTTCCATCTGTATTATAAACGGAAAATCAGGAACATTTTAGTTAATTCTAATGAAAACACATTGATTTTTATCATTTGTATTGGAAACAACATTGTCATATATCTTTTCTTGGATCTAAATAATACGAAACCTCGCTCTATGATTTGAAGTTAAAATCCTCAAATATGGTTATATAGTGACTTTTTTCACGTTTTTCATGTTGTTTGATATTACGTAAATATATTCATTTTTACCAATATTTCGATACTGTTTCATGTAGTATCACGATATGTGATTTGGCCTTCAAATCTCAGAATTTCGCATAATATTGCATTTTAAGCAAGTTTTCTTGCATTTTGTTTCGTACGAAAAATCATCGAATTCACCAAAATTTTGACGTTTATCATCCCCTTTTCCTTTATTTGATTTAAACAAAACATCATCGAATTAGACAATATTTTGCCGTTTTCCACGTTTATGTTAATTTTCAGTCCATGGGTATTAATTCATATATATCCGATAAAAATTATGCAAACACATAATTGATTAGATAATAACTTTAAATACTTCATTGCAATCATCTATTTGTTTCTCGTTAAAATACTGAGTAAGATATTGAAAAGGGGAGAAGTTCGGTTTTTATTGCATATATCGACGTTTCAGCCGGATTAGAGCGGTTTTACGTGTACATCTTCCATCGATAATATAAACGGAAAATCAGGAACATTTTAGTTAATTCTAATGAAAACACATTGATTTTTATCATTTGTATTGGAAACAACATTGTCATATGTCTTTTCTTGGATCTAAATAATACGAAACCTCGCTCTATGATTTGAAGTTAAAATCCTCAAATATGGTTATATAGTGACTTTTTTCACGTTTTTCATGTAGTTTGATATTACGTAAATATATTCATTTTTACCAATATTTCGATACTATTTCATGTAGTATCACGATATGTGATTTGGCCTTCAAATCTCAGAATTTCGCATAATATTGCATTTTAAGCAAGTTTTCTTGCATTTTGTTTCGTACGAAAAATCATCGTATATAGCAATATTTTGACGTTTATCATCTCCTTTTCCTTCATGTGATTTAAACAAAATATCATCGAATTAGGCAATATTTTGCCGTTTTCCACGTTTTTGTGAATTTTAGTCCATGGGTATTAATTCATATATATACGCTAAAATGATGCAAACACATAATTGATTAGATAATAACCTTAAATACTTCATTGCAATCATCTATTTGTTTCTCGTTAAAATACTGAGTAAGATATTGAAAAGGGGAGAAGTTCGGTTTTTATTGCATATATCTACGTTTCAGCCGGATTAGAGCGGTTTTACGTGATTCACGTTAATCATGTAGTTTGATATTACGCAAATATATTAATTTTAACCAATATTCCGATACTATTTCATGTAGTATCACGATATGATTTGGCCTTCATATCTCAGAATTTCGTATAATATTGCATTTTAAGCAAGTTTTCTTGCATTTTGTTTCGTACGAAAAATCATCGAATATAGCAATATTTTGACGTTTATCATCTCCTTTTCCTTCATGTGATTTAAACAAAATATCATCGAATTAGGCAATATTTTGCCGTTTTTCCACGTTTGTGTGAATTTTCAGGCTATGGGTATTAATTCATTATATATACGATGAAAATGATGCAAACACATAATTGATTAGATAATAACCTTAAATACTTCATTTTCAATCAACTATTTGTTTCTCGTTAAAATACTGAGTAAGATATTGAAAAGGGGAGAAGTTCTGATTTTATTGCATATATCGACGTTTCAGCCGGAATAGAGCGGTTTTACGTGTACATCTTCCATCAGTAATATAAACGGAAAATCAAGAACATTTTAGTTATTTCTAATGAAAACACATTGTTTTTTATCATTTGTATTGGAAACAACATTGTCATATATCTTTTCTTGGATCTAAATAATACGAAACCTCGCTCTATGATTTGAAGTTAAAATCCTCAAATATAGTTAAATAGTGACTTTTTTCACGTTTTTCATGTACTTTGATATTACGCAAATATATTCATTTTTACCAATATTCCGATACTATTTCATGTAGTATCAGGATATGTGATTTGCCCTTCAAATCTCAGAATTTCGCGTAATATTGCATTTTAAGCAAGTTTTCTTGCATTTTGTTTCGTACGAAAAATCATCGAATTTAGCAATATTTTAACGTTTATTATCTCCTTTTCCTTCATGTGATTTAAACAAAATATCATCGAATTAGGCAATATTTTGCCGTTTTGCACGTTTTTGTGAATTTTCAGTCCATGGGTATTAATTCATATATATACGATAAAATGATGCAAACACATAATTGATTAGATAATAACCTTAAATACTTCATTGCAATCATCTATTTGTTTCTCGTTAAAATACTGAGTAAGATATTAAAAAGGGGAGAAGTTCGGTTTTTATTGCATATATCGACGTTTCAGCCGGATTAGAGCGGTTTTACGTGTACATCTTCCCTCGTTAATATAAACGGAAAAACAAGAACATTTTAGTTATTTCTAATGAAAACACTGTTTTTTATCATTTGTATTGGAAACAACATTGTCATATGTCTTTTCTTGGATCTAAATAATACGAAACCTCGCTCTATGATTTGAAGTTAAAATCCTCAAATATGGTTAAATAGTGACTTTTTTCACGTTTTTCATGTTGTTTGATATTACGTAAATATATTCATTTTTACCAATATTTCGATACTGTTTCATGTAGTATCACGATATGTGATTTGGCCTTCAAATCTCAGAATTTCGCATAATATTGCATTTTAAGCAAGTTTTCTTGCATTTTGTTTCGTACGAAAAATCATCGCATTTAGCAATATTTTAACGTTCATCATCTCCTTTTCCTTCATGTGATTTAAACAAAATATCATCGAATTAGGCAATATTTTGCCGTTTTCCACGTTTTTGTGAATTTTCCGTCCATGGGTATTAATTCATATATATACGATAAAAATGATGCAAACACATAATTGATTAGATAATAACCTTAAATACTTCATTTTCAATCATCTATTTGTTTCTCGTTAAAATACTGAGTAAGATATTGAAAAGGGGAGAAGTTCGGTTTTTATTGCATATATCTACGTTTCAGCCGGATTAGAGCGGTTTTACGTGTACATCTTCCATCTGTATTATAAACGGAAAATCAGGAACATTTTAGTTAATTCTAATGAAAACACATTGATTTTTATCATTTGTATTGGAAACAACATTGTCATATATCTTTTCTTGGATCTAAATAATACGAAACCTCGCTCTATGATTTGAAGTTAAAATCCTCAAATATGGTTATATAGTGACTTTTTTCACGTTTTTCATGTTGTTTGATATTACGTAAATATATTCATTTTACCAATATTTCGATACTGTTTCATGTAGTATCACGATATGTGATTTGGCCTTCAAATCTCAGAATTTCGCATAATATTGCATTTTAAGCAAGTTTTCTTGCATTTTGTTTCGTACGAAAAATCATCGAATTCACCAAAATTTTGACGTTTATCATCCCCTTTTCCTTTATTTGATTTAAACAAAACATCATCGAATTAGACAATATTTTGCCGTTTTCCACGTTTATGTTAATTTTCAGTCCATGGGTATTAATTCATATATATCCGATAAAAATTATGCAAACACATAATTGATTAGATAATAACTTTAAATACTTCATTGCAATCATCTATTTGTTTCTCGTTAAAATACTGAGTAAGATATTGAAAAGGGGAGAAGTTCGGTTTTTATTGCATATATCGACGTTTCAGCCGGATTAGAGCGGTTTTACGTGTACATCTTCCATCGATAATATAAACGGAAAATCAGGAACATTTTAGTTAATTCTAATGAAAACACATTGATTTTTATCATTTGTATTGGAAACAACATTGTCATATGTCTTTTCTTGGATCTAAATAATACGAAACCTCGCTCTATGATTTGAAGTTAAAATCCTCAAATATGGTTATATAGTGACTTTTTTCACGTTTTTCATGTAGTTTGATATTACGTAAATATATTCATTTTTACCAATATTTCGATACTATTTCATGTAGTATCACGATATGTGATTTGGCCTTCAAATCTCAGAATTTCGCATAATATTGCATTTTAAGCAAGTTTTCTTGCATTTTGTTTCGTACGAAAAATCATCGTATATAGCAATATTTTGACGTTTATCATCTCCTTTTCCTTCATGTGATTTAAACAAAATATCATCGAATTAGGCAATATTTTGCCGTTTTTCCACGTTTGTGTGAATTTTCAGTCTATGGGTATTAATTCATTATATATACGATGAAAATGATGCAAACACATAATTGATTAGATAATAACCTTAAATACTTCCTTTTCAATCAACTATTTGTTTCTCGTTAAAATACTGAGTAAGATATTGAAAAGGGGAGAAGTTCTGATTTTATTGCATATATCGACGTTTCAGCCGGAATAGAGCGGTTTTACGTGTACATCTTCCATCAGTAATATAAACGGAAAATCAAGAACACTTTAGTTATTTCTAATGAAAACACATTGTTTTTTATCATTTGTATTGGAAACAACATTGTCATATATCTTTTCTTGGATCTAAATAATACGAAACCTCGCTCTATGATTTGAAGTTAAAATCCTCAAATATAGTTAAATAGTGACTTTTTTCACGTTTTTCATGTAGTTTGATATTACGCAAATATATTCATTTTTACCAATATTCCGATACTATTTCATGTAGTATCACGATATGTGATTTGCCCTTCAAATCTCAGAATTTCGCGTAATATTGCATTTTAAGCAAGTTTTCTTGCATTTTGTTTCGTACGAAAAATCATCGAATTTAGCAATATTTTAACGTTTATCATCTCCTTTTCCTTCATGTGATTTAAACAAAATATCATCGAATTAGGCAATATTTTGCCGTTTTCCACGTTTTTGTGAATTTTCAGTCCATGGGTATTAATTCATATATATACGATAAAATGATACAAACACATAATTGATTAGATAATAACCTTAAATACTTCATTGCAATCATCTATTTGTTTCTCGTTAAAATACTGAGTAAGATATTGAAAAGGGGAGAAGTTCGGTTTTTATTGCATATATCGACGTTTCAGCCGGATTAGAGCGGTTTTACGTGATTCACGTTAATCATGTAGTTTGATATTACGGAAATATATTCATTTTAACCAATATTCCGATACTATTTCATGTAGTATCACGATATGTGATTTGGCCTTCATATCTCAGAATTTCCTATAATATTGCATTTTAAGCAAGTTTTCTTGCATTTTGTTTCGTACGAAAAATCATCGAATATAGCAATATTTTGACGTTTATCATCTCCTTTTCCTTCATGTGATTTAAACAAAATATCATCGAATTAGGCAATATTTTGCCGTTTTTCCACGTTTGTGTGAATTTTCAGTCTATGGGTATTAATTCATTATATATACGATGAAAATGATGCAAACACATAATTGATTAGATAATAACCTTAAATACTTCATTTTCAATCAACTATTTGTTTCTCGTTAAAATACTGAGTAAGATATTGAAAAGGGGAGAAGTTATGGTTTTATTGCATATATCGACGTTTCAGCCGGAATAGAGCGGTTTTACGTGTACATCTTCCATCAGTAATATAAACGGAAAATCAAGAACATTTTAGTTATTTCTAATGAAAACACATTGGTTTTTTATCATTTGTATTGGAAACAACATTGTCATATATCTTTTCTTGGATCTAAATAATACGAAACCTCGCTCTATGATTTGAAGTTAAAATCCTCAAATATAGTTAAATAGTGACTTTTTTCACGTTTTTCATGTAGTTTGACATTACGCAAATATATTCATTTTTACTATTTCATGTAGTATCAGGATATGTGATTTGCGCTTCAAATCTCAGAATTTCGCGTAATATTGCATTTTAAGCAAGTTTTCTTGCATTTTGTTTCGTACGAAAAATCATCGAATTTAGCAATATTTTAACGTTTATCATCTCCTTTTCCTTCGTGTGATTTAAACAAAATATCATCGAATTAGGCAATATTTTGCCGTTTTCCACGTTTTTGTGAATTTTCAGTCCATGGGTATTAATTCATATATATACGATAAAATGATGCAAACACATAATTGATTAGATAATAACCTTAAATACTTCATTGCAATCATCTATTTGTTTCTCGTTAAAATACTGAGTAAGATATTGAAAAGGGGAGAAGTTCGGTTTTTATTGCATATATCGACGTTTCAGCCGGATTAGAGCGGTTTTACGTGATTCACGTTAATCATGTAGTTTGATATTACGCAAATATATTCATTTTAATCAATATTCCGATACTATTTCATGTAGTATCACGATATGTGATTTGGCCTTCATATCTCAGAATTTCCTATAATATTGCATTTTAAGCAAGTTTTCTTGCATTTTGTTTCGTACGAAAAATCATCGAATATAGCAATATTTTGACGTTTATCATCTCCTTTTCCTTCATGTGATTTAAACAAAATATCATCGAATTAGGCAATATTTTGCCGTTTTTCCACGTTTGTGTGAATTTTCAGTCTATTGGTATTAATTCATTATATATACGATGAAAATGATGCAAACACATAATTGATTAGATAATAACCTTAAATACTTCATTTTCAATCAACTATTTGTTTCTCGTTAAAATACTGAGTAAGATATTGAAAAGGGGAGAAGTTCTGATTTTATTGCATATATCGACGTTTCAGCCGGAATAGAGCGGTTTTACGTGTACATCTTCCATCAGTAATATAAACGGAAAATCAAGAACATTTTAGTTATTTCTAATGAAAACACATTGGTTTTTTATCATTTGTATTGGAAACAACATTGTCATATATCTTTTCTTGGATCTAAATAATACGAAACCTCGCTCTATGATTTGAAGTTAAAATCCTCAAATATAGTAAAATAGTGACTTTTTTCACGTTTTTCATGTAGTTTGACATTACGCAAATATATTCATTTTTACTATTTCATGTAGTATCAGGATATGTGATTTGCCCTTCAAATCTCAGAATTTCGCGTAATATTGCATTTTAAGCAAGTTTTCTTGCATTTTGTTTCGTACGAAAAATCATCGAATTTAGCAATATTTTAACGTTTATCATCTCCTTTTCCTTCGTGTGATATAAACAAAATATCATCGAATTAGGCAATATTTTGCCGTTTTCCACGTTTTTGTGAATTTTCAGTCCATGGGTATTAATTCATATATATACGATAAAATGATGCAAACACATAATTGATTAGATAATAACCTTAAATACTTCATTGCAATCATCTATTTGTTTCTCGTTAAAATACTGAGTAAGATATTGAAAAGGGGAGAAGTTCGGTTTTTATTGCATATATCGACGTTTCAGCCGGATTAGAGCGGTTTTACGTGATTCACGTTAATCATGTAGTTTGATATTACGCAAATATATTCATTTTTACCAATATTCCGATACTATTTCATGTAGTATCACGATATGTGATTTGGCCTTCATATCTCAGAATTTCGCATAATATTGCATTTTAAGCAAGTTTTCTTGCATTTTGTTTCGTACGAAAAATCATCGAATATAGCAATATTTTGACGTTTATCATCTCCTTTTCCTTCATGTGATTTAAACAAAATATCATTGAATTAGGCAATATTTTGCCGTTTTCCACGTTTTTGTGAATTTTCAGTCCATGGGTATTAATTCATATATATAAGATAAAAATGATGCAAACACATAATTGATTAGATAATAACCTTAAATACTTAATTTTCAATCATCTATTTGTTTCTCGTTAAAATACTGAGTAAGATGTTGAAAAGGGGAGAAGTTCGGGTTTTATTGCATTTATCGACGTTTCAGCCGGATTAGAGCGGTTTTACGTGTACATCTTCCCTCGTTAATATAAACGGAAAAACAAGAACATTTTAGTTATTTCTAATGAAAACACTGTTTTTTATCATTTGTATTGGAAACAACATTGTCATATGTCTTTTCTTGGATCTAAATAATACGAAACCTCGCTCTATGATTTGAAGTTAAAATCCTCAAATATAGTTAAATAGTGACTTTTTTCACGTTTTTCATGTAGTTTGATATTACGCAAATATATTCATTTTTACCAATATTCCGATACTATTTCCTGTAGTATCACGATATGTGATTTGCCCTTCAAATCTCAGAATTTCGCGTAATATTGCATTTTAAGCAAGTTTTCTTGCATTTTGTTTCGTACGAAAAATCATCGAATTTAACAATATTTTAACGTTTATCATCTTCTTTTCCTTCATGTGATTTAAACAAAATATCATCGAATTAGGCAATATTTTGCCGTTTTCCACGTTTTTGTGAATTTTCAGTCCATGGGTATTAATTCATATATATACGATAAAATGATGCAAACACATAATTGATTAGATAATAACCTTAAATACTTCATTGCAATCATCTATTTGTTTCTCGTTAAAATACTGAGTAAGATATTGAAAAGGGGAGAAGTTCGGTTTTTATTGCATATATCGACGTTTCAGCCGGATTAGAGCGGTTTTACGTGATTCACGTTAATCATGTAGTTTGATATTACGCAAATATATTCATTTTAACCAATATTCCGATACTATTTCATGTAGTATCACGATATGTGATTTGGCCTTCATATCTCAGAATTTCCTATAATATTGCATTTTAAGCAAGTTTTCTTGCATTTTGTTTCGTCTGAAAAATCATCGAATATAGCAATATTTTGACGTTTATCATCTCCTTTTCCTTCATGTGATTTAAACAAAATATCATCGAATTAGGCAATATTTTGCCGTTTTTCCACGTTTGTGTGAATTTTCAGTCTATGGGTATTAATTCATTATATATACGATGAAAATGATGCAAACACATAATTGATTAGATAATAACCTTAAATACTTCATTTTCAATCAACTATTTGTTTCTCGTTAAAATACTGAGTAAGATATTGAAAAGGGGAGAAGTTCTGATTTTATTGCATATATCGACGTTTCAGCCGGAATAGAGCGGTTTTACGTGTACATCTTCCATCAGTAATATAAACGGAAAATCAAGAACATTTTAGTTATTTCTAATGAAAACACATTGTTTTTTATCATTTGTATTGGAAACAACATTGTCATATATCTTTTCTTGGATCTAAATAATACGAAACCTCGCTCTATGATTTGAAGTTAAAATCCTCAAATATAGTTAAATAGTGACTTTTTTCACGTTTTTCATGTAGTTTGACATTACGCAAATATATTCATTTTTACTATTTCATGTAGTATCAGGATATGTGATTTGCCCTTCAAATCTCAGAATTTCGCGTAATATTGCATTTTAAGCAAGTTTTCTTGCATTTTGTTTCGTACGAAAAATCATCGAATTTAGCAATATTTTAACGTTTATCATCTCCTTTTCCTTCATGTGATTTAAACAAAATATCATCGAATTAGGCAATATTTTGCCGTTTTCCACGTTTTTGTGAATTTTCAGTCCATGGGTATTAATTCATATATATACGATAAAATGATGCAAACACATAATTGATTAGATAATAACCTTAAATACTTCATTGCAATCATCTATTTGTTTCTCGTTAAAATACTGAGTAAGATATTGAAAAGGGGAGAAGTTCGGTTTTTATTGCATATATCGACGTTTCAGCCGGATTAGAGCGGTTTTACGTGATTCACGTTAATCATGTAGTTTGATATTACGCAAATATATTCATTTTAACCAATATTCCGATACTATTTCATGTAGTATCACGATATGTGATTTGGCCTTCATATCTCAGAATTTCCTATAATATTGAATTTTAAGCAAGTTTTCTTGCATTTTGTTTCGTACGAAAAATCATCGAATATAGCAATATTTTGACGTTTATCATCTCCTTTTCCTTCATGTGATTTATACAAAATATCATCGAATTAGGCAATATTTTGCCGTTTTTCCACGTTTGTGTTAATTTTCAGTCTATGGGTATTAATTCATTATATATACGATGAAAATGATGCAAACACATAATTGATTAGATAATAACCTTAAATACTTCATTTTCAATCAACTATTTGTTTCTCGTTAAAATACTGAGTAAGATATTGAAAAGGGGAGAAGTTCTGATTTTATTGCATATATCGACGTTTCAGCCGGATTAGAGCGGTTTTACGTGTACATCTTCCCTCGTTAATATAAACGGAAAAACAAGAACATTTTAGTTATTTCTAATGAAAACACTGTTTTTTATCATTTGTATTGGAAACAACATTGTCATATGTCTTTTCTTGGATCTAAATAATACGAAACCTCGCTCTATGATTTGAAGTTAAAATCCTCAAATATGGTTATATAGTGACTTTTTTCACGTTTTTCATGTAATTTGATATTACATAAATATATTCATTTTTACCAATATTTCGATACTGTTTCATGTAGTATCACGATATGTGATTTGGCCTTCAAATCTCAGAATTTCGCATAATATTGAATTTTAAGCAAGTTTTCTTGCATTTTGTTTCGTACGAAAAATCATCGAATTTAGCAATATTTTAACGTTCATCATCTCCTTTTCCTTCATGTGATTTAAACAACATATCATCGAATTAGGCAATATTTTGCCGTTTCCACGTTTTTGTGAATTTTCCGTCCATGGGTATTAATTCATATATATACGATAAAAATGATGCAAACACATAATTGATTAGATAATAACCTTAAATACTTCATTTTCAATCATCTATTTGTTTCTCGTTAAAATACTGAGTAAGATGTTGAAAAGGGGAGAAGTTCGGTTTTTATTGCATATATCGACGTTTCAGCCGGATTAGAGCGGTTTTACGTGTACATCTTCCCTCGTTAATATAAACGGAAAAACAAGAACATTTTAGTTATTTCTAATGAAAACACTGTTTTTTATCATTTGTATTGGAAACAACATTGTCATATGTCTTTTCTTGGATCTAAATAATACGAAACCTCGCTCTATGATTTGAAGTTAAAATCCTCAAATATAGTTAAATAGTGACTTTTTTCACGTTTTTCATGTAGTTTGATATTACGCAAATATATTCATTTTTACCAATATTCCGATACTATTTCCTGTAGTATCACGATATGTGATTTGCCCTTCAAATCTCAGAATTTCGCGTAATATTGCATTTTAAGCAAGTTTTCTTGCATTTTGTTTAGTACGAAAAATCATCGAATCTAGCAATATTTTAACGTTTATCATCTTCTTTTCCTTCATGTGATTTAAACAAAATATCATCGAATTAGGCAATATTTTGCCGTTTTCCACGTTTTTGTGAATTTTCAGTCCATGGGTATTATTTCATATATATACGATAAAATGATGCAAACACATAATTGATTAGATAATAACCTTAAATACTTCATTGCAATCATCTATTTGTTTCTCGTTAAAATACTGAGTAAGATATTGAAAAGGGGAGAAGTTCGGTTTTTATTGCATATATCGACGTTTCAGCCGGATTAGAGCGGTTTTACGTGATTCACGTTAATCATGTAGTTTGATATTACGCAAATATATTCATTTTAACCAATATTCCGATACTATTTCATGTAGTATCACGATATGTGATTTGGCCTTCATATCTCAGAATTTCCTATAATATTGCATTTTAAGCAAGTTTTCTTGCATTTTGTTTCGTACGGAAAATCATCGAATATAGCAATATTTTGACGTTTATCATCTCCTTTTCCTTCATGTGATTTAAACAAAATATCATCGAATTAGGCAATATTTTGCCGTTTTTCCACGTTTGTGTGAATTTTCAGTCTATGGGTATTAATTCATTATATATACGATGAAAATGATGCAAACACATAATTGATTAGATAATAACCTTAAATACTTCATTTTCAATCAACTATTTGTTTCTCGTTAAAATACTGAGTAAGATATTGAAAAGGGGAGAAGTTCTGATTTTATTGCATATATCGACGTTTCAGCCGGAATAGAGCGGTTTTACGTGTACATCTTCCATCAGTAATATAAACGGAAAATCAAGAACATTTTAGTTATTTCTAATGAAAACACATTGTTTTTTATCATTTGTATTGGAAACAACATTGTCATATATCTTTTCTTGGATCTAAATAATACGAAACCTCGCTCTATGATTTGAAGTTAAAATCCTCAAATATAGTTAAATAGTGACTTTTTTCACGTTTTTCATGTAGTTTGACATTACGCAAATATATTCATTTTTACTATTTCATGTAGTATCAGGATATGTGATTTGCCCTTCAAATCTCAGAATTTCGCGTAATATTGCATTTTAAGCAAGTTTTCTTGCATTTTGTTTCGTACGAAAAATCATCGAATTTAGCAATATTTTAACGTTTATCATCTCCTTTTCCTTCATGTGATTTAAACAAAATATCATTGAATTAGGCAATATTTTGCCGTTTTCCACGTTTTTGTGAATTTTCAGTCCATGGGTATTAATTCATATATATACGATAAAATGATGCAAACACATAATTGATTAGATAATAACCTTAAATACTTCATTGCAATCATCTATTTGTTTCACGTTAAAATACTGAGTAAGATATTGAAAAGGGGAGAAGTTCGGTTTTTATTGCATATATCGACGTTTCAGCCGGATTAGAGCGGTTTTACGTGATTCACGTTAATCATGTAGTTTGATATTACGCAAATATATTCATTTTAACCAATATTCCGATACTATTTCATGTAGTATCACGATATGTGATTTGGCCTTCATATCTCAGAATTTCCTATAATATTGAATTTTAAGCAAGTTTTCTTGCATTTTGTTTCGTACGAAAAATCATCGAATATAGCAATATTTTGACGTTTATCATCTCCTTTTCCTTCATGTGATTTAAACAAAATATCATCGAATTAGGCAATATTTTGCCGTTTTTCCACGTTTGTGTTAATTTTCAGTCTATGGGTATTAATTCATTATATATACGATGAAAATGATGCAAACACATAATTGATTAGATAATAACCTTAAATACTTCATTTTCAATCAACTATTTGTTTCTCGTTAAAATACTGAGTAAGATATTGAAAAGGGGAGAAGTTCTGATTTTATTGCATATATCAACGTTTCAGCCGGAATAGAGCGGTTTTACGTGTACATCTTCCATCAGTAATATAAACGGAAAATCAAGAACATTTTAGTTATTTCTAATGAAAACACATTGTTTCTTATCATTTGTATTGGAAACAACATTGTCATATATCTTTTCTTGGATCTAAATAATACGAAACCTCGCTCTATGATTTGAAGTTAAAATCCTCAAATATAGTTAAATAGTGACTTTTTCACTTTTTCATGTAGTTTGACATTACGCAAATATATTTATTTTTACTATTTCATGTAGTATCAGGATATGTGATTTGCCCTTCAAATCTCAGAATTTCGCGTAATATTGCATTTTAAGCAAGTTTTCTTGCATTTTGTTTCGTACGAAAAATCATCGAATTTAGCAATATTTTAACGTTTATCATCTCCTTTTCCTTCATGTGATTTAAACAAAATATCATCGAATTAGGCAATATTTTGCCGTTTTCCACGTTTTTGTGAATTTTCAGTCCATGGGTATTAATTCATATATATACGATAAAATGATGCAAACACATAATTGATTAGATAATAACCTTAAATACTTCATTGCAATCATCTATTTGTTTCTCGTTAAAGTACTGAGTAAGATATTGAAAAGGGGAGAAGTTCGGTTTTTATTGCATATATCGACGTTTCAGCCGGATTAGAGCGGATTACGTGATTCACGTTAATCATGTAGTTTGATATTACGCAAATATATTCATTTTTACCAATATTCCGATACTATTTCATGAAGTATCACGATATGTGATTTGGCCTTCATATCTCAGAATTTCGCATAATATTGCATTTTAAGCAAGTTTTCTTGCATTTTGTTTCGTACGAAAAATCATCGAATATAGCAATATTTTGACGTTTATCATCTCCTTTTCCTTCATGTGATTTAAACAAAATATCATCGAATTAGGCAATATTTTGCCGTTTTCCACTTTTTTGTGAATTTTCAGTCCATGGGTATTAATTCATATATATAAGATAAAAATGATGCAAACACATAATTGATTAGATAATAACCTTAAATACTTCATTTTCAATCATCTATTTGTTTCTCGTTAAAATACTGAGTAAGATGTTGAAAAGTGGAGAAGTTCGGGTTTTATTGCATTTATCGACGTTTCAGCCGGATTAGAGCGGTTTTACGTGTACATCTTCCCTCCTTAATATAAACGGAAAAACAAGAACATTTTAGTTATTTCTAATGAAAACACTGTTTTTTATCATTTGTATTGGAAACAACATTGTCATATGTCTTTTCTTGGATCTAAATAATACGAAACCTCGCTCTATGATTTGAAGTTAAAATCCTCAAATATGGTTATATAGTGACTTTTTTCACGTTTTTCATGTAGTTTGATATTACGTAAATATATTCATTTTTACCAATATTTCGATACTGTTTCATGTAGTATCACGATATGTGATTTGGCCTTCAAATCTCAGAATTTCGCATAATATTGCATTTTAAGCAAGTTTTCTTGCATTTTGTTTCGTACGAAAAATCATCGAATTTAGCAATATTTTAACGTTTATCATCTCCTTTTCCTTCATGTGATTTAAACAAAATATCATCGAATTAGGCAATATTTTGCCGTTTTCCACGTTTTTGTGAATTTTCAGTCCATGGGTATTAATTCATATATATACGATAAAATGATGCAAACACATAATTGATTAGATAATAACCTTAAATACTTCATTGCAATCATCTATTTGTTTCTCGTTAAAATACTGAGTAAGATATTGAAAAGGGGAGAAGTTCGGTTTTTATTGCATATATCGACGTTTCAGCCGGATTAGAGCGGTTTTACGTGATTCACGTTAATCATGTAGTTTGATATTACGCAAATATATTCATTTTAACCAATATTCCGATACTATTTCATGTAGTATCACGATATGTGATTTGGCCTTCATATCTCAGAATTTCCTATAATATTGCATTTTAAGCAAGTTTTCTTGCATTTTGTTTCGTACGGAAAATCATCGAATATAGCAATATTTTGACGTTTATCATCTCCTTTTCCTTCATGTGATTTAAACAAAATATCATCGAATTAGGCAATATTTTGCCGTTTTTCCACGTTTGTGTGAATTTTCAGTCTATGGGTATTAATTCATTATATATACGATGAAAATGATGCAAACACATAATTGATTAGATAATAACCTTAAATACTTCATTTTCAATCAACTATTTGTTTCTCGTTAAAATACTGAGTAAGATATTGAAAAGGGGAGAAGTTCTGATTTTATTGCATATATCGACGTTTCAGCCGGAATAGAGCGGTTTTACGTGTACATCTTCCATCAGTAATATAAACGGAAAATCAAGAACATTTTAGTTATTTCTAATGAAAACACATTGTTTTTTATCATTTGTATTGGAAACAACATTGTCATATATCTTTTCTTGGATCTAAATAATACGAAACCTCGCTCTATGATTTGAAGTTAAAATCCTCAAATATAGTTAAATAGTGACTTTTTTCACGTTTTTCATGTAGTTTGACATTACGCAAATATATTCATTTTTACTATTTCATGTAGTATCAGGATATGTGATTTGCCCTTCAAATCTCAGAATTTCGCGTAATATTGCATTTTAAGCAAGTTTTCTTGCATTTTGTTTCGTACGAAAAATCATCGAATTTAGCAATATTTTAACGTTTATCATCTCCTTTTCCTTCATGTGATTTAAACAAAATATCATTGAATTAGGCAATATTTTGCCGTTTTCCACGTTTTTGTGAATTTTCAGTCCATGGGTATTAATTCATATATATACGATAAAATGATGCAAACACATAATTGATTAGATAATAACCTTAAATACTTCATTGCAATCATCTATTTGTTTCTCGTTAAAATACTGAGTAAGATATTGAAAAGGGGAGAAGTTCGGTTTTTATTGCATATATCGACGTTTCAGCCGGATTAGAGCGGTTTTACGTGATTCACGTTAATCATGTAGTTTGATATTACGCAAATATATTCATTTTAACCAATATTCCGATACTATTTCATGTAGTATCACGATATGTGATTTGGCCTTCATATCTCAGAATTTCCTATAATATTGAATTTTAAGCAAGTTTTCTTGCATTTTGTTTCGTACGAAAAATCATCGAATATAGCAATATTTTGACGTTTATCATCTCCTTTTCCTTCATGTGATTTAAACAAAATATCATCGAATTAGGCAATATTTTGCCGTTTTTCCACGTTTGTGTTAATTTTCAGTCTATGGGTATTAATTCATTATATATACGATGAAAATGATGCAAACACATAATTGATTAGATAATAACCTTAAATACTTCATTTTCAATCAACTATTTGTTTCTCGTTAAAATACTGAGTAAGATATTGAAAAGGGGAGAAGTTCTGATTTTATTGCATATATCAACGTTTCAGCCGGAATAGAGCGGTTTTACGTGTACATCTTCCATCAGTAATATAAACGGAAAATCAAGAACATTTTAGTTATTTCTAATGAAAACACATTGTTTCTTATCATTTGTATTGGAAACAACATTGTCATATATCTTTTCTTGGATCTAAATAATACGAAACCTCGCTCTATGATTTGAAGTTAAAATCCTCAAATATAGTTAAATAGTGACTTTTTCACTTTTTCATGTAGTTTGACATTACGCAAATATATTTATTTTTACTATTTCATGTAGTATCAGGATATGTGATTTGCCCTTCAAATCTCAGAATTTCGCGTAATATTGCATTTTAAGCAAGTTTTCTTGCATTTTGTTTCGTACGAAAAATCATCGAATTTAGCAATATTTTAACGTTTATCATCTCCTTTTCCTTCATGTGATTTAAACAAAATATCATCGAATTAGGCAACATTTTGCCGTTTTCCACGTTTTTGTGAATTTTCAGTCCATGGGTATTAATTCATATATATACGATAAAATGATGCAAACACATAATTGATTAGATAATAACCTTAAATACTTCATTGCAATCATCTATTTGTTTCTCGTTAAAGTACTGAGTAAGATATTGAAAAGGGGAGAAGTTCGGTTTTTATTGCATATATCGACGTTTCAGCCGGATTAGAGCGGATTACGTGATTCACGTTAATCATGTAGTTTGATATTACGCAAATATATTCATTTTTACCAATATTCCGATACTATTTCATGAAGTATTACGATATGTGATTTGGCCTTCATATCTCAGAATTTCGCATAATATTGCATTTTAAGCAAGTTTTCTTGCATTTTGTTTCGTACGAAAAATCATCGAATATAGCAATATTTTGACGTTTATCATCTCCTTTTCCTTCATGTGATTTAAACAAAATATCATCGAATTAGGCAATATTTTGCCGTTTTCCACTTTTTTGTGAATTTTCAGTCCATGGGTATTAATTCATATATATAAGATAAAAATGATGCAAACACATAATTGATTAGATAATAACCTTAAATACTTCATTTTCAATCATCTATTTGTTTCTCGTTAAAATACTGAGTAAGATGTTGAAAAGTGGAGAAGTTCGGGTTTTATTGCATTTATCGACGTTTCAGCCGGATTAGAGCGGTTTTACGTGTACATCTTCCCTCCTTAATATAAACGGAAAAACAAGAACATTTTAGTTATTTCTAATGAAAACACTGTTTTTTATCATTTGTATTGGAAACAACATTGTCATATGTCTTTTCTTGGATCTAAATAATACGAAACCTCGCTCTATGATTTGAAGTTAAAATCCTCAAATATGGTTATATAGTGACTTTTTTCACGTTTTTCATGTAGTTTGATATTACGTAAATATATTCATTTTTACCAATATTTCGATACTGTTTCATGTAGTATCACGATATGTGATTTGGCCTTCAAATCTCAGAATTTCGCATAATATTGCATTTTAAGCAAGTTTTCTTGCATTTTGTTTCGTACGAAAAATCATCGAATTTAGCAATATTTTAACGTTTATCATCTCCTTTTCCTTCATGTGATTTAAACAAAATATCATCGAATTAGGCAATATTTTGCCGTTTTCCACGTTTTTGTGAATTTTCAGTCCATGGGTATTAATTCATATATATACGATAAAATGATGCAAACACATAATTGATTAGATAATATTTCTCGTTAAAATACTGAGTAAGATATTGAAAAGGGGAGAAGTTCGGTTTTTATTGCATATATCGACGTTTCAGCCGGATTAGAGCGGTTTTACGTGATTCACGTTAATCATGTAGTTTGATATTACGCAAATATATTCATTTTAACCAATATTCCGATACTATTTCATGTAGTATCACGATATGTGATTTGGCCTTCATATCTCAGAATTTCGTATAATATTGCATTTTAAGCAAGTTTTCTTGCATTTTGTTTCGTACGAAAAATCATCGAATATAGCAATATTTTGACGTTTATCATCTCCTTTTCCTTCATGTGATTTAAACAAAATATCATCGAATTAGGCAATATTTTGCCGTTTTTCCACGTTTGTGTGAATTTTCAGTCTATGGGTATTAATTCATTATATATACGATGAAAATGATGCAAACACATAATTGATTAGATAATAACCTTAAATACTTCATTTTCAATCAACTATTTGTTTCTCGTTAAAATACTGAGTAAGATATTGAAAAGGGGAGAAGTTCTGATTTTATTGCATATATCGACGTTTCAGCCGGAATAGAGCGGTTTTACGTGTACATCTTCCATCAGTAATATAAACGGAAAATCAAGAACATTTTAGTTATTTCTAATGAAAACACATTGTTTTTTATCATTTGTATTGGAAACAACATTGTCATATATCTTTTCTTGGATCTAAATAATACGAAACCTCGCTCTATGATATGAAGTTAAAATCCTCAAATATAGTTAAATAGTGACTTTTTTCACGTTTTTCATGTAGTTTGATATTACGCAAATATATTCATTTTTACCAATATTCCGATACTATTTCATGTAGTATCACGATATGTGATTTGCCCTTCAAATCTCAGAATTTCGCGTAATATTGCATTTTAAGCAAGTTTTCTTGCATTTTGTTTCGTACGAAAAATCATCGAATTTAGCAATATTTTAACGTTTATCATCTCCTTTTCCTTCATGTGATTTAAACAAAATATCATCGAATTAGGCAATATTTTGCCGTTTTCCACGTTTTTGTGAATTTTCAGTCCATGGGTATTAATTCATATATATACGATAAAATGATGCAAACACATAATTGATTAGATAATAACCTTAAATACTTCATTGCAATCATCTATTTGTTTCTCGTTAAAATACTGAGTAAGATATTGAAAAGGGGAGAAGTTCGGTTTTTATTGCATATATCGACGTTTCAGCCGGATTAGAGCGGTTTTACGTGATTCACGTTAATCATGTAGTTTGATATTACGCAAATATATTCATTTTTACCAATATTCCGATACCATTTCATGTAGTATCACGATATGTGATTTGGCCTTCATATCTCAGAATTTCGCATAATATTGCATTTTAAGCAAGTTTTCTTGCATTTTGTTTCGTACGAAAAATCATCGAATATAGCAATATTTTGACGTTTATCATCTCCTTTTCCTTCATGTGATTTAAACAAAATATCATCGAATTAGGCAATATTTTGCCGTTTTCCACGTTTTTGTGAATTTTCAGTCCATGGGTATTAATTCATATATATAAGATAAAAATGATGCAAACACATAATTGATTAGATAATAACCTTAAATACTTCATTTTCAATCATCTATTTGTTTCTCGTTAAAATACTGAGTAAGATGTTGAAAAGGGGAGAAGTTCGGGTTTTATTGCATTTATCGACGTTTCAGCCGGATTAGAGCGGTTTTACGTGTACATCTTCCCTCGTTAATATAAACGGAAAAACAAGAACATTTTAGTTATTTCTAATGAAAACACTGTTTTTTATCATTTGTATTGGAAACAACATTGTCATATGTCTTTTCTTGGATCTAAATAATACGAAACCTCGCTCTATGATTTGAAGTTAAAATCCTCAAATATGGTTATATAGTGACTTTTTTCACGTTTTTCATGTTGTTTGATGTTACGTAAATATATTCATTTTTACCAATATTTCGATACTGTTTCATGTAGTATCACGATATGTGATTTGGCCTTCAAATCTTAAAATTTCGCATAATATTGCATTTTAAGCAAGTTTTCTTGCATTTTGTTTCGTACGAAAAATCATCGAATTTAGCAATATTTTAACGTTTATCATCTCATTTTCCTTCATGTGATTTAAACAAAATATCATCGAATTAGGCAATATTTTGCCGTTTTCCACGTTTTTGTGAATTTTCCGTCCATGGGTATTAATTCATATATATACGATAAAAATGATGCAAACACATAATTGATTAGATAATAACCTTAAATACTTCATTTTCAATCATCTATTTGTTTCTCGTTAAAATACTGAGTAAGATATTGAAAAGGGGAGAGGTTCGGTTTTTATTGCATATATCGACGTTTCAGCCGGATTAGAGCGGTTTTACGTGTACATCTTCCATCTGTATTATAAACGGAAAATCAGGAACATTTTAGTTAATTCTAATGAAAACACATTGATTTTTATCATTTGTATTGGAAACAACATTGTCATATATTTTTTCTTGGATCTAAATAATACGAAACCTCGCTATATGATTTGAAGTTAAAATCCTGAAATATGGTTAAATAGTGACTTTCTCACGTTTTTCATGTAGTTTGATATTACGTAAATATATTCATTTTTACCAATATTTCGATACTATTTCATGTAGTATCACGATATGTGATTTGGCCTTTAAATCTCAGAATTTCGCGTAATATTGCATTTTAAGCAAGTTTTCTTGCATTTTGTTTCGTACGAAAAATCATCGAATTTAGCAATATTTTAACGTTTATCATCTCCTTTTCCTTCATGTGATTTAAACAAAATATCATCGAATTAGGCAATATTTTGCCGTTTTCCACGTTTTTGTGAATTTTCAGTCCATGGGTATTAATTCATATATATACGATAAAATGATGCAAACACATAATTGATTAGATAATAACCTTAAATACTTCATTGCAATCATCTATTTGTTTCTCGTTAAAATACTGAGTAAGATATTGAAAAGGGGAGAAGTTCGGTTTTTATTGCATATATCGACGTTTCAGCCGGATTAGAGCGGTTTTACGTGATTCACGTTAATCATGTAGTTTGATATTACGCAAATATATTCATTTTAACCAATATTCCGATACTATTTCATGTAGTATCACGATATGTGATTTGGCCTTCATATCTCAGAATTTCCTATAATATTGAATTTTAAGCAAGTTTTCTTGCATTTTGTTTCGTACGAAAAATCATCGAATATAGCAATATTTTGACGTTTATCATCTCCTTTTCCTTCATGTGATTTAAACAAAATATCATCGAATTAGGCAATATTTTGCCGTTTTTCCACGTTTGTGTTAATTTTCAGTCTATGGGTATTAATTCATTATATATACGATGAAAATGATGCAAACACATAATTGATTAGATAATAACCTTAAATACTTCATTTTCAATCAACTATTTGTTTCTCGTTAAAATACTGAGTAAGATATTGAAAAGGGGAGAAGTTCTGATTTTATTGCATATATCGACGTTTCAGCCGGATTAGAGCGGTTTTACGTGTACATCTTCCCTCGTTAATATAAACGGAAAAACAAGAACATTTTAGTTATTTCTAATGAAAACACTGTTTTTTATCATTTGTATTGGAAACAACATTGTCATATGTCTTTTCTTGGATCTAAATAATACGAAACCTCGCTCTATGATTTGAAGTTAAAATCCTCAAATATGGTTATATAGTGACTTTTTTCACGTTTTTCATGTAATTTGATATTACGTAAATATATTCATTTTTACCAATATTTCGATACTGTTTCATGTAGTATCACGATATGTGATTTGGCCTTCAAATCTCAGAATTTCGCATAATATTGAATTTTAAGCAAGTTTTCTTGCATTTTGTTTCGTACGAAAAATCATCGAATTTAGCAATATTTTAACGTTCATCATCTCCTTTTCCTTCATGTGATTTAAACAACATATCATCGAATTAGGCAATATTTTGCCGTTTCCACGTTTTTGTGAATTTTCCGTCCATGGGTATTAATTCATATATATACGATAAAAATGATGCAAACACATAATTGATTAGATAATAACCTTAAATACTTCATTTTCAATCATCTATTTGTTTCTCGTTAAAATACTGAGTAAGATGTTGAAAAGGGGAGAAGTTCGGTTTTTATTGCATATATCGACGTTTCAGCCGGATTAGAGCGGTTTTACGTGTACATCTTCCCTCGTTAATATAAACGGAAAAACAAGAACATTTTAGTTATTTCTAATGAAAACACTGTTTTTTATCATTTGTATTGGAAACAACATTGTCATATGTCTTTTCTTGGATCTAAATAATACGAAACCTCGCTCTATGATTTGAAGTTAAAATCCTCAAATATAGTTAAATAGTGACTTTTTTCACGTTTTTCATGTAGTTTGATATTACGCAAATATATTCATTTTTACCAATATTCCGATACTATTTCCTGTAGTATCACGATATGTGATTTGCCCTTCAAATCTCAGAATTTCGCGTAATATTGCATTTTAAGCAAGTTTTCTTGCATTTTGTTTCGTACGAAAAATCATCGAATCTAGCAATATTTTAATGTTTATCATCTTCTTTTCCTTCATGTGATTTAAACAAAATATCATCGAATTAGGCAATATTTTGCCGTTTTCCACGTTTTTGTGAATTTTCAGTCCATGGGTATTAATTCATATATATACGATAAAATGATGCAAACACATAATTGATTAGATAATAACCTTAAATACTTCATTGCAATCATCTATTTGTTTCTCGTTAAAATACTGAGTAAGATATTGAAAAGGGGAGAAGTTCGGTTTTTATTGCATATATCGACGTTTCAGCCGGATTAGAGCGGTTTTACGTGATTCACGTTAATCATGTAGTTTGATATTACGCAAATATATTCATTTTAACCAATATTCCGATACTATTTCATGTAGTATCACGATATGTGATTTGGCCTTCATATCTCAGAATTTCCTATAATATTGCATTTTAAGCAAGTTTTCTTGCATTTTGTTTCGTACGGAAAATCATCGAATATAGCAATATTTTGACGTTTATCATCTCCTTTTCCTTCATGTGATTTAAACAAAATATCATCGAATTAGGCAATATTTTGCCGTTTTTCCACGTTTGTGTGAATTTTCAGTCTATGGGTATTAATTCATTATATATACGATGAAAATGATGCAAACACATAATTGATTAGATAATAACCTTAAATACTTCATTTTCAATCAACTATTTGTTTCTCGTTAAAATACTGAGTAAGATATTGAAAAGGGGAGAAGTTCTGATTTTATTGCATATATCGACGTTTCAGCCGGAATAGAGCGGTTTTACGTGTACATCTTCCATCAGTAATATAAACGGAAAATCAAGAACATTTTAGTTATTTCTAATGAAAACACATTGTTTTTTATCATTTGTATTGGAAACAACATTGTCATATATCTTTTCTTGGATCTAAATAATACGAAACCTCGCTCTATGATTTGAAGTTAAAATCCTCAAATATAGTTAAATAGTGACTTTTTTCACGTTTTTCATGTAGTTTGACATTACGCAAATATATTCATTTTTACTATTTCATGTAGTATCAGGATATGTGATTTGCCCTTCAAATCTCAGAATTTCGCGTAATATTGCATTTTAAGCAAGTTTTCTTGCATTTTGTTTCGTACGAAAAATCATCGAATTTAGCAATATTTTAACGTTTATCATCTCCTTTTCCTTCATGTGATTTAAACAAAATATCATTGAATTAGGCAATATTTTGCCGTTTTCCACGTTTTTGTGAATTTTCAGTCCATGGGTATTAATTCATATATATACGATAAAATGATGCAAACACATAATTGATTAGATAATAACCTTAAATACTTCATTGCAATCATCTATTTGTTTCTCGTTAAAGTACTGAGTAAGATATTGAAAAGGGGAGAAGTTCGGTTTTTATTGCATATATCGACGTTTCAGCCGGATTAGAGCGGATTACGTGATTCACGTTAATCATGTAGTTTGATATTACGCAAATATATTCATTTTTACCAATATTCCGATACTATTTCATGAAGTATTACGATATGTGATTTGGCCTTCATATCTCAGAATTTCGCATAATATTGCATTTTAAGCAAGTTTTCTTGCATTTTGTTTCGTACGAAAAATCATCGAATATAGCAATATTTTGACGTTTATCATCTCCTTTTCCTTCATGTGATTTAAACAAAATATCATCGAATTAGGCAATATTTTGCCGTTTTCCACTTTTTTGTGAATTTTCAGTCCATGGGTATTAATTCATATATATAAGATAAAAATGATGCAAACACATAATTGATTAGATAATAACCTTAAATACTTCATTTTCAATCATCTATTTGTTTCTCGTTAAAATACTGAGTAAGATGTTGAAAAGTGGAGAAGTTCGGGTTTTATTGCATTTATCGACGTTTCAGCCGGATTAGAGCGGTTTTACGTGTACATCTTCCCTCCTTAATATAAACGGAAAAACAAGAACATTTTAGTTATTTCTAATGAAAACACTGTTTTTTATCATTTGTATTGGAAACAACATTGTCATATGTCTTTTCTTGGATCTAAATAATACGAAACCTCGCTCTATGATTTGAAGTTAAAATCCTCAAATATGGTTATATAGTGACTTTTTTCACGTTTTTCATGTAGTTTGATATTACGTAAATATATTCATTTTTACCAATATTTCGATACTGTTTCATGTAGTATCACGATATGTGATTTGGCCTTCAAATCTCAGAATTTCGCATAATATTGCATTTTAAGCAAGTTTTCTTGCATTTTGTTTCGTACGAAAAATCATCGAATTTAGCAATATTTTAACGTTTATCATCTCCTTTTCCTTCATGTGATTTAAACAAAATATCATCGAATTAGGCAATATTTTGCCGTTTTCCACGTTTTTGTGAATTTTCAGTCCATGGGTATTAATTCATATATATACGATAAAATGATGCAAACACATAATTGATTAGATAATATTTCTCGTTAAAATACTGAGTAAGATATTGAAAAGGGGAGAAGTTCGGTTTTTATTGCATATATCGACGTTTCAGCCGGATTAGAGCGGTTTTACGTGATTCACGTTAATCATGTAGTTTGATATTACGCAAATATATTCATTTTAACCAATATTCCGATACTATTTCATGTAGTATCACGATATGTGATTTGGCCTTCATATCTCAGAATTTCGTATAATATTGCATTTTAAGCAAGTTTTCTTGCATTTTGTTTCGTACGAAAAATCATCGAATATAGCAATATTTTGACGTTTATCATCTCCTTTTCCTTCATGTGATTTAAACAAAATATCATCGAATTAGGCAATATTTTGCCGTTTTTCCACGTTTGTGTGAATTTTCAGTCTATGGGTATTAATTCATTATATATACGATGAAAATGATGCAAACACATAATTGATTAGATAATAACCTTAAATACTTCATTTTCAATCAACTATTTGTTTCTCGTTAAAATACTGAGTAAGATATTGAAAAGGGGAGAAGTTCTGATTTTATTGCATATATCGACGTTTCAGCCGGAATAGAGCGGTTTTACGTGTACATCTTCCATCAGTAATATAAACGGAAAATCAAGAACATTTTAGTTATTTCTAATGAAAACACATTGTTTTTTATCATTTGTATTGGAAACAACATTGTCATATATCTTTTCTTGGATCTAAATAATACGAAACCTCGCTCTATGATATGAAGTTAAAATCCTCAAATATAGTTAAATAGTGACTTTTTTCACGTTTTTCATGTAGTTTGATATTACGCAAATATATTCATTTTTACCAATATTCCGATACTATTTCATGTAGTATCACGATATGTGATTTGCCCTTCAAATCTCAGAATTTCGCGTAATATTGCATTTTAAGCAAGTTTTCTTGCATTTTGTTTCGTACGAAAAATCATCGAATTTAGCAATATTTTAACGTTTATCATCTCCTTTTCCTTCATGTGATTTAAACAAAATATCATCGAATTAGGCAATATTTTGCCGTTTTCCACGTTTTTGTGAATTTTCAGTCCATGGGTATTAATTCATATATATACGATAAAATGATGCAAACACATAATTGATTAGATAATAACCTTAAATACTTCATTGCAATCATCTATTTGTTTCTCGTTAAAATACTGAGTAAGATATTGAAAAGGGGAGAAGTTCGGTTTTTATTGCATATATCGACGTTTCAGCCGGATTAGAGCGGTTTTACGTGATTCACGTTAATCATGTAGTTTGATATTACGCAAATATATTCATTTTTACCAATATTCCGATACCATTTCATGTAGTATCACGATATGTGATTTGGCCTTCATATCTCAGAATTTCGCATAATATTGCATTTTAAGCAAGTTTTCTTGCATTTTGTTTCGTACGAAAAATCATCGAATATAGCAATATTTTGACGTTTATCATCTCCTTTTCCTTCATGTGATTTAAACAAAATATCATCGAATTAGGCAATATTTTGCCGTTTTCCACGTTTTTGTGAATTTTCAGTCCATGGGTATTAATTCATATATATAAGATAAAAATGATGCAAACACATAATTGATTAGATAATAACCTTAAATACTTCATTTTCAATCATCTATTTGTTTCTCGTTAAAATACTGAGTAAGATGTTGAAAAGGGGAGAAGTTCGGGTTTTATTGCATTTATCGACGTTTCAGCCGGATTAGAGCGGTTTTACGTGTACATCTTCCCTCGTTAATATAAACGGAAAAACAAGAACATTTTAGTTATTTCTAATGAAAACACTGTTTTTTATCATTTGTATTGGAAACAACATTGTCATATGTCTTTTCTTGGATCTAAATAATACGAAACCTCGCTCTATGATTTGAAGTTAAAATCCTCAAATATGGTTATATAGTGACTTTTTTCACGTTTTTCATGTTGTTTGATGTTACGTAAATATATTCATTTTTACCAATATTTCGATACTGTTTCATGTAGTATCACGATATGTGATTTGGCCTTCAAATCTCAAAATTTCGCATAATATTGCATTTTAAGCAAGTTTTCTTGCATTTTGTTTCGTACGAAAAATCATCGAATTTAGCAATATTTTAACGTTTATCATCTCATTTTCCTTCATGTGATTTAAACAAAATATCATCGAATTAGGCAATATTTTGCCGTTTTCCACGTTTTTGTGAATTTTCCGTCCATGGGTATTAATTCATATATATACGATAAAAATGATGCAAACACATAATTGATTAGATAATAACCTTAAATACTTCATTTTCAATCATCTATTTGTTTCTCGTTAAAATACTGAGTAAGATATTGAAAAGGGGAGAGGTTCGGTTTTTATTGCATATATCGACGTTTCAGCCGGATTAGAGCGGTTTTACGTGTACATCTTCCATCTGTATTATAAACGGAAAATCAGGAACATTTTAGTTAATTCTAATGAAAACACATTGATTTTTATCATTTGTATTGGAAACAACATTGTCATATATTTTTTCTTGGATCTAAATAATACGAAACCTCGCTATATGATTTGAAGTTAAAATCCTGAAATATGGTTAAATAGTGACTTTCTCACGTTTTTCATGTAGTTTGATATTACGTAAATATATTCATTTTTACCAATATTTCGATACTATTTCATGTAGTATCACGATATGTGATTTGGCCTTTAAATCTCAGAATTTCGCGTAATATTGCATTTTAAGCAAGTTTTCTTGCATTTTGTTTCGTACGAAAAATCATCGAATTTAGCAATATTTTAACGTTTATCATCTCCTTTTCCTTCATGTGATTTAAACAAAATATCATCGAATTAGGCAATATTTTGCCGTTTTCCACGTTTTTGTGAATTTTCAGTCCATGGGTATTAATTCATATATATACGATAAAATGATGCAAACACATAATTGATTAGATAATAACCTTAAATACTTCATTGCAATCATCTATTTGTTTCTCGTTAAAATACTGAGTAAGATATTGAAAAGGGGAGAAGTTCGGTTTTTATTGCATATATCGACGTTTCAGCCGGATTAGAGCGGTTTTACGTGATTCACGTTAATCATGTAGTTTGATATTACGCAAATATATTCATTTTAACCAATATTCCGATACTATTTCATGTAGTATCACGATATGTGATTTGGCCTTCATATCTCAGAATTTACTATAATATTGAATTTTAAGCAAGTTTTCTTGCATTTTGTTTCGTACGAAAAATCATCGAATATAGCAATATTTTGACGTTTATCATCTCCTTTTCCTTCATGTGATTTAAACAAAATATCATCGAATTAGGCAATATTTTGCCGTTTTTCCACGTTTGTGTTAATTTTCAGTCTATGGGTATTAATTCATTATATATACGATGAAAATGATGCAAACACATAATTGATTAGATAATAACCTTAAATACTTCATTTTCAATCAACTATTTGTTTCTCGTTAAAATACTGAGTAAGATATTGAAAAGGGGAGAAGTTCTGATTTTATTGCATATATCGACGTTTCAGCCGGATTAGAGCGGTTTTACGTGTACATCTTCCCTCGTTAATATAAACGGAAAAACAAGAACATTTTAGTTATTTCTAATGAAAACACTGTTTTTTATCATTTGTATTGGAAACAACATTGTCATATGTCTTTTCTTGGATCTAAATAATACGAAACCTCGCTCTATGATTTGAAGTTAAAATCCTCAAATATGGTTATATAGTGACTTTTTTCACGTTTTTCATGTAATTTGATATTACGTAAATATATTCATTTTTACCAATATTTCGATACTGTTTCATGTAGTATCACGATATGTGATTTGGCCTTCAAATCTCAGAATTTCGCATAATATTGCATTTTAAGCAAGTTTTCTTGCATTTTGTTTCGTACGAAAAATCATCGAATTTAGCAATATTTTAACGTTTATCATCTCATTTTCCTTCATGTGATTTAAACAAAATATCATCGAATTAGGCAATATTTTGCCGTTTTCCACGTTTTTGTGAATTTTCCGTCCATGGGTATTAATTCATATATATACGATAAAAATGATGCAAACACATAATTGATTAGATAATAACCTTAAATACTTCATTTTCAATCATCTATTTGTTTCTCGTTAAAATACTGAGTAAGATATTGAAAAGGGGAGAGGTTCGGTTTTTATTGCATATATCGACGTTTCAGCCGGATTAGAGCGGTTTTACGTGTACATCTTCCATCTGTATTATAAACGGAAAATCAGGAACATTTTAGTTAATTCTAATGAAAACACATTGATTTTTATCATTTGTATTGGAAACAACATTGTCATATATTTTTTCTTGGATCTAAATAATACGAAACCTCGCTATATGATTTGAAGTTAAAATCCTGAAATATGGTTAAATAGTGACTTTCTCACGTTTTTCATGTAGTTTGATATTACGTAAATATATTCATTTTTACCAATATTTCGATACTATTTCATGTAGTATCACGATATGTGATTTGGCCTTTAAATCTCAGAATTTCGCGTAATATTGCATTTTAAGCAAGTTTTCTTGCATTTTGTTTCGTACGAAAAATCATCGAATTTAGCAATATTTTAACGTTTATCATCTCCTTTTCCTTCATGTGATTTAAACAAAATATCATCGAATTAGGCAATATTTTGCCGTTTTCCATGTTTTTGTGAATTTTCAGTCCATGGGTATTAATTCATATATATACGATAAAATGATGCAAACACATAATTGATTAGATAATAACCTTAAATACTTCATTGCAATCATCTATTTGTTTCTCGTTAAAATACTGAGTAAGATATTGAAAAGGGGAGAAGTTCGGTTTTTATTGCATATATCGACGTTTCAGCCGGATTAGAGCGGTTTTACGTGATTCACGTTAATCATGTAGTTTGATATTACGCAAATATATTCATTTTAACCAATATTCCGATACTATTTCATGTAGTATCACGATATGTGATTTGGCCTTCATATCTCAGAATTTCCTATAATATTGAATTTTAAGCAAGTTTTCTTGCATTTTGTTTCGTACGAAAAATCATCGAATATAGCAATATTTTGACGTTTATCATCTCCTTTTCCTTCATGTGATTTAAACAAAATATCATCGAATTAGGCAATATTTTGCCGTTTTTCCACGTTTGTGTTAATTTTCAGTCTATGGGTATTAATTCATTATATATACGATGAAAATGATGCAAACACATAATTGATTAGATAATAACCTTAAATACTTCATTTTCAATCAACTATTTGTTTCTCGTTAAAATACTGAGTAAGATATTGAAAAGGGGAGAAGTTCTGATTTTATTGCATATATCGACGTTTCAGCCGGATTAGAGCGGTTTTACGTGTACATCTTCCCTCGTTAATATAAACGGAAAAACAAGAACATTTTAGTTATTTCTAATGAAAACACTGTTTTTTATCATTTGTATTGGAAACAACATTGTCATATGTCTTTTCTTGGATCTAAATAATACGAAACCTCGCTCTATGATTTGAAGTTAAAATCCTCAAATATGGTTATATAGTGACTTTTTTCACGTTTTTCATGTAATTTGATATTACGTAAATATATTCATTTTTACCAATATTTCGATACTGTTTCATGTAGTATCACGATATGTGATTTGGCCTTCAAATCTCAGAATTTCGCATAATATTGAATTTTAAGCAAGTTTTCTTGCATTTTGTTTCGTACGAAAAATCATCGAATTTAGCAATATTTTAACGTTCATCATCTCCTTTTCCTTCATGTGATTTAAACAACATATCATCGAATTAGGCAATATTTTGCCGTTTCCACGTTTTTGTGAATTTTCCGTCCATGGGTATTAATTCATATATATACGATAAAAATGATGCAAACACATAATTGATTAGATAATAACCTTAAATACTTCATTTTCAATCATCTATTTGTTTCTCGTTAAAATACTGAGTAAGATGTTGAAAAGGGGAGAAGTTCGGTTTTTATTGCATATATCGACGTTTCAGCCGGATTAGAGCGGTTTTACGTGTACATCTTCCCTCGTTAATATAAACGGAAAAACAAGAACATTTTAGTTATTTCTAATGAAAACACTGTTTTTTATCATTTGTATTGGAAACAACATTGTCATATGTCTTTTCTTGGATCTAAATAATACGAAACCTCGCTCTATGATTTGAAGTTAAAATCCTCAAATATAGTTAAATAGTGACTTTTTTCACGTTTTTCATGTAGTTTGATATTACGCAAATATATTCATTTTTACCAATATTCCGATACTATTTCCTGTAGTATCACGATATGTGATTTGCCCTTCAAATCTCAGAATTTCGCGTAATATTGCATTTTAAGCAAGTTTTCTTGCATTTTGTTTCGTACGAAAAATCATCGAATCTAGCAATATTTTAATGTTTATCATCTTCTTTTCCTTCATGTGATTTAAACAAAATATCATCGAATTAGGCAATATTTTGCCGTTTTCCACGTTTTTGTGAATTTTCAGTCCATGGGTATTAATTCATATATATACGATAAAATGATGCAAACACATAATTGATTAGATAATAACCTTAAATACTTCATTGCAATCATCTATTTGTTTCTCGTTAAAATACTGAGTAAGATATTGAAAAGGGGAGAAGTTCGGTTTTTATTGCATATATCGACGTTTCAGCCGGATTAGAGCGGTTTTACGTGATTCACGTTAATCATGTAGTTTGATATTACGCAAATATATTCATTTTAACCAATATTCCGATACTATTTCATGTAGTATCACGATATGTGATTTGGCCTTCATATCTCAGAATTTCCTATAATATTGCATTTTAAGCAAGTTTTCTTGCATTTTGTTTCGTACGGAAAATCATCGAATATAGCAATATTTTGACGTTTATCATCTCCTTTTCCTTCATGTGATTTAAACAAAATATCATCGAATTAGGCAATATTTTGCCGTTTTTCCACGTTTGTGTGAATTTTCAGTCTATGGGTATTAATTCATTATATATACGATGAAAATGATGCAAACACATAATTGATTAGATAATAACCTTAAATACTTCATTTTCAATCAACTATTTGTTTCTCGTTAAAATACTGAGTAAGATATTGAAAAGGGGAGAAGTTCTGATTTTATTGCATATATCGACGTTTCAGCCGGAATAGAGCGGTTTTACGTGTACATCTTCCATCAGTAATATAAACGGAAAATCAAGAACATTTTAGTTATTTCTAATGAAAACACATTGTTTTTTATCATTTGTATTGGAAACAACATTGTCATATATCTTTTCTTGGATCTAAATAATACGAAACCTCGCTCTATGATTTGAAGTTAAAATCCTCAAATATAGTTAAATAGTGACTTTTTTCACGTTTTTCATGTAGTTTGACATTACGCAAATATATTCATTTTTACTATTTCATGTAGTATCAGGATATGTGATTTGCCCTTCAAATCTCAGAATTTCGCGTAATATTGCATTTTAAGCAAGTTTTCTTGCATTTTGTTTCGTACGAAAAATCATCGAATTTAGCAATATTTTAACGTTTATCATCTCCTTTTCCTTCATGTGATTTAAACAAAATATCATTGAATTAGGCAATATTTTGCCGTTTTCCACGTTTTTGTGAATTTTCAGTCCATGGGTATTAATTCATATATATACGATAAAATGATGCAAACACATAATTGATTAGATAATAACCTTAAATACTTCATTGCAATCATCTATTTGTTTCTCGTTAAAGTACTGAGTAAGATATTGAAAAGGGGAGAAGTTCGGTTTTTATTGCATATATCGACGTTTCAGCCGGATTAGAGCGGATTACGTGATTCACGTTAATCATGTAGTTTGATATTACGCAAATATATTCATTTTTACCAATATTCCGATACTATTTCATGAAGTATTACGATATGTGATTTGGCCTTCATATCTCAGAATTTCGCATAATATTGCATTTTAAGCAAGTTTTCTTGCATTTTGTTTCGTACGAAAAATCATCGAATATAGCAATATTTTGACGTTTATCATCTCCTTTTCCTTCATGTGATTTAAACAAAATATCATCGAATTAGGCAATATTTTGCCGTTTTCCACTTTTTTGTGAATTTTCAGTCCATGGGTATTAATTCATATATATAAGATAAAAATGATGCAAACACATAATTGATTAGATAATAACCTTAAATACTTCATTTTCAATCATCTATTTGTTTCTCGTTAAAATACTGAGTAAGATGTTGAAAAGTGGAGAAGTTCGGGTTTTATTGCATTTATCGACGTTTCAGCCGGATTAGAGCGGTTTTACGTGTACATCTTCCCTCCTTAATATAAACGGAAAAACAAGAACATTTTAGTTATTTCTAATGAAAACACTGTTTTTTATCATTTGTATTGGAAACAACATTGTCATATGTCTTTTCTTGGATCTAAATAATACGAAACCTCGCTCTATGATTTGAAGTTAAAATCCTCAAATATGGTTATATAGTGACTTTTTTCACGTTTTTCATGTAGTTTGATATTACGTAAATATATTCATTTTTACCAATATTTCGATACTGTTTCATGTAGTATCACGATATGTGATTTGGCCTTCAAATCTCAGAATTTCGCATAATATTGCATTTTAAGCAAGTTTTCTTGCATTTTGTTTCGTACGAAAAATCATCGAATTTAGCAATATTTTAACGTTTATCATCTCCTTTTCCTTCATGTGATTTAAACAAAATATCATCGAATTAGGCAATATTTTGCCGTTTTCCACGTTTTTGTGAATTTTCAGTCCATGGGTATTAATTCATATATATACGATAAAATGATGCAAACACATAATTGATTAGATAATATTTCTCGTTAAAATACTGAGTAAGATATTGAAAAGGGGAGAAGTTCGGTTTTTATTGCATATATCGACGTTTCAGCCGGATTAGAGCGGTTTTACGTGATTCACGTTAATCATGTAGTTTGATATTACGCAAATATATTCATTTTAACCAATATTCCGATACTATTTCATGTAGTATCACGATATGTGATTTGGCCTTCATATCTCAGAATTTCGTATAATATTGCATTTTAAGCAAGTTTTCTTGCATTTTGTTTCGTACGAAAAATCATCGAATATAGCAATATTTTGACGTTTATCATCTCCTTTTCCTTCATGTGATTTAAACAAAATATCATCGAATTAGGCAATATTTTGCCGTTTTTCCACGTTTGTGTGAATTTTCAGTCTATGGGTATTAATTCATTATATATACGATGAAAATGATGCAAACACATAATTGATTAGATAATAACCTTAAATACTTCATTTTCAATCAACTATTTGTTTCTCGTTAAAATACTGAGTAAGATATTGAAAAGGGGAGAAGTTCTGATTTTATTGCATATATCGACGTTTCAGCCGGAATAGAGCGGTTTTACGTGTACATCTTCCATCAGTAATATAAACGGAAAATCAAGAACATTTTAGTTATTTCTAATGAAAACACATTGTTTTTTATCATTTGTATTGGAAACAACATTGTCATATATCTTTTCTTGGATCTAAATAATACGAAACCTCGCTCTATGATATGAAGTTAAAATCCTCAAATATAGTTAAATAGTGACTTTTTTCACGTTTTTCATGTAGTTTGATATTACGCAAATATATTCATTTTTACCAATATTCCGATACTATTTCATGTAGTATCACGATATGTGATTTGCCCTTCAAATCTCAGAATTTCGCGTAATATTGCATTTTAAGCAAGTTTTCTTGCATTTTGTTTCGTACGAAAAATCATCGAATTTAGCAATATTTTAACGTTTATCATCTCCTTTTCCTTCATGTGATTTAAACAAAATATCATCGAATTAGGCAATATTTTGCCGTTTTCCACGTTTTTGTGAATTTTCAGTCCATGGGTATTAATTCATATATATACGATAAAATGATGCAAACACATAATTGATTAGATAATAACCTTAAATACTTCATTGCAATCATCTATTTGTTTCTCGTTAAAATACTGAGTAAGATATTGAAAAGGGGAGAAGTTCGGTTTTTATTGCATATATCGACGTTTCAGCCGGATTAGAGCGGTTTTACGTGATTCACGTTAATCATGTAGTTTGATATTACGCAAATATATTCATTTTTACCAATATTCCGATACCATTTCATGTAGTATCACGATATGTGATTTGGCCTTCATATCTCAGAATTTCGCATAATATTGCATTTTAAGCAAGTTTTCTTGCATTTTGTTTCGTACGAAAAATCATCGAATATAGCAATATTTTGACGTTTATCATCTCCTTTTCCTTCATGTGATTTAAACAAAATATCATCGAATTAGGCAATATTTTGCCGTTTTCCACGTTTTTGTGAATTTTCAGTCCATGGGTATTAATTCATATATATAAGATAAAAATGATGCAAACACATAATTGATTAGATAATAACCTTAAATACTTCATTTTCAATCATCTATTTGTTTCTCGTTAAAATACTGAGTAAGATGTTGAAAAGGGGAGAAGTTCGGGTTTTATTGCATTTATCGACGTTTCAGCCGGATTAGAGCGGTTTTACGTGTACATCTTCCCTCGTTAATATAAACGGAAAAACAAGAACATTTTAGTTATTTCTAATGAAAACACTGTTTTTTATCATTTGTATTGGAAACAACATTGTCATATGTCTTTTCTTGGATCTAAATAATACGAAACCTCGCTCTATGATTTGAAGTTAAAATCCTCAAATATGGTTATATAGTGACTTTTTTCACGTTTTTCATGTTGTTTGATGTTACGTAAATATATTCATTTTTACCAATATTTCGATACTGTTTCATGTAGTATCACGATATGTGATTTGGCCTTCAAATCTCAAAATTTCGCATAATATTGCATTTTAAGCAAGTTTTCTTGCATTTTGTTTCGTACGAAAAATCATCGAATTTAGCAATATTTTAACGTTTATCATCTCATTTTCCTTCATGTGATTTAAACAAAATATCATCGAATTAGGCAATATTTTGCCGTTTTCCACGTTTTTGTGAATTTTCCGTCCATGGGTATTAATTCATATATATACGATAAAAATGATGCAAACACATAATTGATTAGATAATAACCTTAAATACTTCATTTTCAATCATCTATTTGTTTCTCGTTAAAATACTGAGTAAGATATTGAAAAGGGGAGAGGTTCGGTTTTTATTGCATATATCGACGTTTCAGCCGGATTAGAGCGGTTTTACGTGTACATCTTCCATCTGTATTATAAACGGAAAATCAGGAACATTTTAGTTAATTCTAATGAAAACACATTGATTTTTATCATTTGTATTGGAAACAACATTGTCATATATTTTTTCTTGGATCTAAATAATACGAAACCTCGCTATATGATTTGAAGTTAAAATCCTGAAATATGGTTAAATAGTGACTTTCTCACGTTTTTCATGTAGTTTGATATTACGTAAATATATTCATTTTTACCAATATTTCGATACTATTTCATGTAGTATCACGATATGTGATTTGGCCTTTAAATCTCAGAATTTCGCGTAATATTGCATTTTAAGCAAGTTTTCTTGCATTTTGTTTCGTACGAAAAATCATCGAATTTAGCAATATTTTAACGTTTATCATCTCCTTTTCCTTCATGTGATTTAAACAAAATATCATCGAATTAGGCAATATTTTGCCGTTTTCCACGTTTTTGTGAATTTTCAGTCCATGGGTATTAATTCATATATATACGATAAAATGATGCAAACACATAATTGATTAGATAATAACCTTAAATACTTCATTGCAATCATCTATTTGTTTCTCGTTAAAATACTGAGTAAGATATTGAAAAGGGGAGAAGTTCGGTTTTTATTGCATATATCGACGTTTCAGCCGGATTAGAGCGGTTTTACGTGATTCACGTTAATCATGTAGTTTGATATTACGCAAATATATTCATTTTAACCAATATTCCGATACTATTTCATGTAGTATCACGATATGTGATTTGGCCTTCATATCTCAGAATTTCCTATAATATTGAATTTTAAGCAAGTTTTCTTGCATTTTGTTTCGTACGAAAAATCATCGAATATAGCAATATTTTGACGTTTATCATCTCCTTTTCCTTCATGTGATTTAAACAAAATATCATCGAATTAGGCAATATTTTGCCGTTTTTCCACGTTTGTGTTAATTTTCAGTCTATGGGTATTAATTCATTATATATACGATGAAAATGATGCAAACACATAATTGATTAGATAATAACCTTAAATACTTCATTTTCAATCAACTATTTGTTTCTCGTTAAAATACTGAGTAAGATATTGAAAAGGGGAGAAGTTCTGATTTTATTGCATATATCGACGTTTCAGCCGGATTAGAGCGGTTTTACGTGTACATCTTCCCTCGTTAATATAAACGGAAAAACAAGAACATTTTAGTTATTTCTAATGAAAACACTGTTTTTTATCATTTGTATTGGAAACAACATTGTCATATGTCTTTTCTTGGATCTAAATAATACGAAACCTCGCTCTATGATTTGAAGTTAAAATCCTCAAATATGGTTATATAGTGACTTTTTTCACGTTTTTCATGTAATTTGATATTACGTAAATATATTCATTTTTACCAATATTTCGATACTGTTTCATGTAGTATCACGATATGTGATTTGGCCTTCAAATCTCAGAATTTCGCATAATATTGAATTTTAAGCAAGTTTTCTTGCATTTTGTTTCGTACGAAAAATCATCGAATTTAGCAATATTTTAACGTTCATCATCTCCTTTTCCTTCATGTGATTTAAACAACATATCATCGAATTAGGCAATATTTTGCCGTTTCCACGTTTTTGTGAATTTTCCGTCCATGGGTATTAATTCATATATATACGATAAAAATGATGCAAACACATAATTGATTAGATAATAACCTTAAATACTTCATTTTCAATCATCTATTTGTTTCTCGTTAAAATACTGAGTAAGATGTTGAAAAGGGGAGAAGTTCGGTTTTTATTGCATATATCGACGTTTCAGCCGGATTAGAGCGGTTTTACGTGTACATCTTCCCTCGTTAATATAAACGGAAAAACAAGAACATTTTAGTTATTTCTAATGAAAACACTGTTTTTTATCATTTGTATTGGAAACAACATTGTCATATGTCTTTTCTTGGATCTAAATAATACGAAACCTCGCTCTATGATTTGAAGTTAAAATCCTCAAATATAGTTAAATAGTGACTTTTTTCACGTTTTTCATGTAGTTTGATATTACGCAAATATATTCATTTTTACCAATATTCCGATACTATTTCCTGTAGTATCACGATATGTGATTTGCCCTTCAAATCTCAGAATTTCGCGTAATATTGCATTTTAAGCAAGTTTTCTTGCATTTTGTTTCGTACGAAAAATCATCGAATCTAGCAATATTTTAATGTTTATCATCTTCTTTTCCTTCATGTGATTTAAACAAAATATCATCGAATTAGGCAATATTTTGCCGTTTTCCACGTTTTTGTGAATTTTCAGTCCATGGGTATTAATTCATATATATACGATAAAATGATGCAAACACATAATTGATTAGATAATAACCTTAAATACTTCATTGCAATCATCTATTTGTTTCTCGTTAAAATACTGAGTAAGATATTGAAAAGGGGAGAAGTTCGGTTTTTATTGCATATATCGACGTTTCAGCCGGATTAGAGCGGTTTTACGTGATTCACGTTAATCATGTAGTTTGATATTACGCAAATATATTCATTTTAACCAATATTCCGATACTATTTCATGTAGTATCACGATATGTGATTTGGCCTTCATATCTCAGAATTTCCTATAATATTGCATTTTAAGCAAGTTTTCTTGCATTTTGTTTCGTACGGAAAATCATCGAATATAGCAATATTTTGACGTTTATCATCTCCTTTTCCTTCATGTGATTTAAACAAAATATCATCGAATTAGGCAATATTTTGCCGTTTTTCCACGTTTGTGTGAATTTTCAGTCTATGGGTATTAATTCATTATATATACGATGAAAATGATGCAAACACATAATTGATTAGATAATAACCTTAAATACTTCATTTTCAATCAACTATTTGTTTCTCGTTAAAATACTGAGTAAGATATTGAAAAGGGGAGAAGTTCTGATTTTATTGCATATATCGACGTTTCAGCCGGAATAGAGCGGTTTTACGTGTACATCTTCCATCAGTAATATAAACGGAAAATCAAGAACATTTTAGTTATTTCTAATGAAAACACATTGTTTTTTATCATTTGTATTGGAAACAACATTGTCATATATCTTTTCTTGGATCTAAATAATACGAAACCTCGCTCTATGATTTGAAGTTAAAATCCTCAAATATAGTTAAATAGTGACTTTTTTCACGTTTTTCATGTAGTTTGACATTACGCAAATATATTCATTTTTACTATTTCATGTAGTATCAGGATATGTGATTTGCCCTTCAAATCTCAGAATTTCGCGTAATATTGCATTTTAAGCAAGTTTTCTTGCATTTTGTTTCGTACGAAAAATCATCGAATTTAGCAATATTTTAACGTTTATCATCTCCTTTTCCTTCATGTGATTTAAACAAAATATCATTGAATTAGGCAATATTTTGCCGTTTTCCACGTTTTTGTGAATTTTCAGTCCATGGGTATTAATTCATATATATACGATAAAATGATGCAAACACATAATTGATTAGATAATAACCTTAAATACTTCATTGCAATCATCTATTTGTTTCTCGTTAAAATACTGAGTAAGATATTGAAAAGGGGAGAAGTTCGGTTTTTATTGCATATATCGACGTTTCAGCCGGATTAGAGCGGTTTTACGTGATTCACGTTAATCATGTAGTTTGATATTACGCAAATATATTCATTTTAACCAATATTCCGATACTGTTTCATGTAGTATCACGATATGTGATTTGGCCTTCATATCTCAGAATTTCCTATAATATTGAATTTTAAGCAAGTTTTCTTGCATTTTGTTTCGTACGAAAAATCATCGAATATAGCAATATTTTGACGTTTATCATCTCCTTTTCCTTCATGTGATTTAAACAAAATATCATCGAATTAGGCAATATTTTGCCGTTTTTCCACGTTTGTGTTAATTTTCAGTCTATGGGTATTAATTCATTATATATACGATGAAAATGATGCAAACACATAATTGATTAGATAATAACCTTAAATACTTCATTTTCAATCAACTATTTGTTTCTCGTTAAAATACTGAGTAAGATATTGAAAAGGGGAGAAATTCTGATTTTATTGCATATATCAACGTTTCAGCCGGAATAGAGCGGTTTTACGTGTACATCTTCCATCAGTAATATAAACGGAAAATCAAGAACATTTTAGTTATTTCTAATGAAAACACATTGTTTCTTATCATTTGTATTGGAAACAACATTGTCATATATCTTTTCTTGGATCTAAATAATACGAAACCTCGCTCTATGATTTGAAGTTAAAATCCTCAAATATAGTTAAATAGTGACTTTTTCACTTTTTCATGTAGTTTGACATTACGCAAATATATTTATTTTTACTATTTCATGTAGTATCAGGATATGTGATTTGCCCTTCAAATCTCAGAATTTCGCGTAATATTGCATTTTAAGCAAGTTTTCTTGCATTTTGTTTCGTACGAAAAATCATCGAATTTAGCAATATTTTAACGTTTATCATCTCCTTTTCCTTCATGTGATTTAAACAAAATATCATCGAATTAGGCAATATTTTGCCGTTTTCCACGTTTTTGTGAATTTTCAGTCCATGGGTATTAATTCATATATATACGATAAAATGATGCAAACACATAATTGATTAGATAATAACCTTAAATACTTCATTGCAATCATCTATTTGTTTCTCGTTAAAGTACTGAGTAAGATATTGAAAAGGGGAGAAGTTCGGTTTTTATTGCATATATCGACGTTTCAGCCGGATTAGAGCGGATTACGTGATTCACGTTAATCATGTAGTTTGATATTACGCAAATATATTCATTTTTACCAATATTCCGATACTATTTCATGTAGTATCACGATATGTGATTTGGCCTTCATATCTCAGAATTTCGCATAATATTGCATTTTAAGCAAGTTTTCTTGCATTTTGTTTCGTACGAAAAATCATCGAATATAGCAATATTTTGACGTTTATCATCTCCTTTTCCTTCATGTGATTTAAACAAAATATCATCGAATTAGGCAATATTTTGCCGTTTTCCACTTTTTTGTGAATTTTCAGTCCATGGGTATTAATTCATATATATAAGATAAAAATGATGCAAACACATAATTGATTAGATAATAACCTTAAATACTTCATTTTCAATCATCTATTTGTTTCTCGTTAAAATACTGAGTAAGATGTTGAAAAGTGGAGAAGTTCGGGTTTTATTGCATTTATCGACGTTTCAGCCGGATTAGAGCGGTTTTACGTGTACATCTTCCCTCCTTAATATAAACGGAAAAACAAGAACATTTTAGTTATTTCTAATGAAAACACTGTTTTTTATCATTTGTATTGGAAACAACATTGTCATATGTCTTTTCTTGGATCTAAATAATACGAAACCTCGCTCTATGATTTGAAGTTAAAATCCTCAAATATGGTTATATAGTGACTTTTTTCACGTTTTTCATGTAGTTTGATATTACGTAAATATATTCATTTTAACCAATATTTCGATACTGTTTCATGTAGTATCACGATATGTGATTTGGCCTTCAAATCTCAGAATTTCGCATAATATTGCATTTTAAGCAAGTTTTCTTGCATTTTGTTTCGTACGAAAAATCATCGAATTTAGCAATATTTTAACGTTTATCATCTCCTTATCCTTCATGTGATTTAAACAAAATATCATCGAATTAGGCAATATTTTGCCGTTTTCCACGTTTTTGTGAATTTTCAGTCCATGGGTATTAATTCATATATATACGATAAAATGATGCAAACACATAATTGATTAGATAATAACCTTAAATACTTCATTGCAATCATCTATTTGTTTCTCGTTAAAATACTGAGTAAGATATTGAAAAGGGGAGAAGTTCGGTTTTTATTGCATATATCGACGTTTCAGCCGGATTAGAGCGGTTTTACGTGATTCACGTTAATCATGTAGTTTGATATTACGCAAATATATTCATTTTAACCAATATTCCGATACTATTTCATGTAGTATCACGATATGTGATTTGGCCTTCATATCTCAGAATTTCGTATAATATTGCATTTTAAGCAAGTTTTCTTGCATTTTGTTTCGTACGAAAAATCATCGAATATAGCAATATTTTGACGTTTATCATCTCCTTTTCCTTCATGTGATTTAAACAAAATATCATCGAATTAGGCAATATTTTGCCGTTTTTCCACGTTTGTGTGAATTTTCAGTCTATGGGTATTAATTCATTATATATACGATGAAAATGATGCAAACACATAATTGATTAGATAATAACCTTAAATACTTCATTTTCAATCAACTATTTGTTTCTCGTTAAAATACTGAGTAAGATATTGAAAAGGGGAGAAGTTCTGATTTTATTGCATATATCGACGTTTCAGCCGGAATAGAGCGGTTTTACGTGTACATCTTCCAAAGTAATATAAACGGAAAATCAAGAACATTTTAGTTATTTCTAATGAAAACACATTGTTTTTTATCATTTGTATTGGAAACAACATTGTCATATATCTTTTCTTGGATCTAAATAATACGAAACCTCGCTCTATGATATGAAGTTAAAATCCTCAAATATAGTTAAATAGTGACTTTTTTCACGTTTTTCATGTAGTTTGATATTACGCAAATATATTCATTTTTACCAATATTCCGATACTATTTCATGTAGTATCACGATATGTGATTTGCCCTTCAAATCTCAGAATTTCGCGTAATATTGCATTTTAAGCAAGTTTTCTTGCATTTTGTTTCGTACGAAAAATCATCGAATTTAGCAATATTTTAACGTTTATCATCTCCTTTTCCTTCATGTGATTTAAACAAAATATCATCGAATTAGGCAATATTTTGCCGTTTTCCACGTTTTTGTGAATTTTCAGTCCATGGGTATTAATTCATATATATACGATAAAATGATGCAAACACATAATTGATTAGATAATAACCTTAAATACTTCATTGCAATCATCTATTTGTTTCTCGTTAAAATACTGAGTAAGATATTGAAAAGGGGAGAAGTTCGGTTTTTATTGCATATATCGACGTTTCAGCCGGATTAGAGCGGTTTTACGTGATTCACGTTAATCATGTAGTTTGATATTACGCAAATATATTCATTTTTACCAATATTCCGATACTATTTCATGTAGTATCACGATATGTGATTTGGCCTTCATATCTCAGAATTTCGCATAATATTGCATTTTAAGCAAGTTTTCTTGCATTTTGTTTCGTACGAAAAATCATCGAATATAGCAATATTTTGACGTTTATCATCTCCTTTTCCTTCATGTGATTTAAACAAAATATCATCGAATTAGGCAATATTTTGCCGTTTTCCACGTTTTTGTGAATTTTCAGTTCATGGGTATTAATTCATATATATAAGATAAAAATGATGCAAACACATAATTGATTAGATAATAACCTTAAATACTTCATTTTCAATCATCTATTTGTTTCTTGTTAAAATACTGAGTAAGATGTTGAAAAGGGGAGAAGTTCGGGTTTTATTGCATTTATCGACGTTTCAGCCGGATTAGAGCGGTTTTACGTGTACATCTTCCCTCGTTAATATAAACGGAAAAACAAGAACATTTTAGTTATTTCTAATGAAAACACTGTTTTTTATCATTTGTATTGGAAACAACATTGTCATATGTCTTTTCTTGGATCTAAATAATACGAAACCTCGCTCTATGATTTGAAGTTAAAATCCTCAAATATGGTTATATAGTGACTTTTTTCACGTTTTTCATGTTGTTTGATGTTACGTAAATATATTCATTTTTACCAATATTTCGATACTGTTTCATGTAGTATCACGATATGTGATTTGGCCTTCAAATCTCAGAATTTCGCATAATATTGCATTTTAAGCAAGTTTTCTTGCATTTTGTTTCGTACGAAAAATCATCGAATTTAGCAATATTTTAACGTTTATCATCTCATTTTCCTTCATGTGATTTAAACAAAATATCATCGAATTAGGCAATATTTTGCCGTTTTCCACGTTTTTGTGAATTTTCCGTCCATGGGTATTAATTCATATATATACGATAAAAATGATGCAAACACATAATTGATTAGATAATAACCTTAAATACTTCATTTTCAATCATCTATTTGTTTCTCGTTAAAATACTGAGTAAGATATTGAAAAGGGGAGAGGTTCGGTTTTTATTGCATATATCGACGTTTCAGCCGGATTAGAGCGGTTTTACGTGTACATCTTCCATCTGTATTATAAACGGAAAATCAGGAACATTTTAGTTAATTCTAATGAAAACACATTGATTTTTATCATTTGTATTGGAAACAACATTGTCATATATTTTTTCTTGGATCTAAATAATACGAAACCTCGCTATATGATTTGAAGTTAAAATCCTGAAATATGGTTAAATAGTGACTTTCTCACGTTTTTCATGTAGTTTGATATTACGTAAATATATTCATTTTTACCAATATTTCGATACTATTTCATGTAGTATCACGATATGTGATTTGGCCTTTAAATCTCAGAATTTCGCGTAATATTGCATTTTAAGCAAGTTTTCTTGCATTTTGTTTCGTACGAAAAATCATCGAATTTAGCAATATTTTAACGTTTATCATCTCCTTTTCCTTCATGTGATTTAAACAAAATATCATCGAATTAGGCAATATTTTGCCGTTTTCCACGTTTTTGTGAATTTTCAGTCCATGGGTATTAATTCATATATATACGATAAAATGATGCAAACACATAATTGATTAGATAATAACCTTAAATACTTCATTGCAATCATCTATTTGTTTCTCGTTAAAATACTGAGTAAGATATTGAAAAGGGGAGAAGTTCGGTTTTTATTGCATATATCGACGTTTCAGCCGGATTAGAGCGGTTTTACGTGATTCACGTTAATCATGTAGTTTGATATTACGCAAATATATTCATTTTAACCAATATTCCGATACTATTTCATGTAGTATCACGATATGTGATTTGGCCTTCATATCTCAGAATTTCGTATAATATTGCATTTTAAGCAAGTTTTCTTGCATTTTGTTTCGTACGAAAAATCATCGAATATAGCAATATTTTGACGTTTATCATCTCCTTTTCCTTCATGTGATTTAAACAAAATATCATCGAATTAGTCAATATTTTGCCGTTTTTCCACGTTTGTGCGAATTTTCAGTCTATGGGTATTAATTCATTATATATACGATGAAAATGATGCAAACACATAATTGATTAGATAATAACCTTAAATACTTCATTTTCAATCAACTATTTGTTTCTCGTTAAAATACTGAGTAAGATATTGAAAAGGGGAGAAGTTCGGTTTTTATTGCATATATCAACGTTTCAGCCGGATTAGAGGGGTTTTACGTGATTCACGTTAATCATGTAGTTTGATATTACGCAAATATATTCATTTTTACCAATATTCCGATACTATTTCATGTAGTATCACGATATGTGATTTGGCCTTCATATCTCAGAATTTCGTATAATATTGCATTTTAAGCAAGTTTTCTTGCATTTTGTTTCGTACGAAAAATCATCGAATATAGCAATATTTTGACGTTTATCATCTCCTTTTCCTTCATGTGATTTAAACAAAATATCATTGAATTAGGCAATATTTTGCCATTTTCCACGTTTTTGTGAATTTTCAGTCCATGGGTATTAATTCATATATATAAGATAAAAATGATGCAAACACATAATTGATTAGATAATAACCTTAAATACTTCATTTTTAATCATCTATTTGTTTCTCGTTAAAATACTGAGTAAGATGTTGGAAAGGGGAGAAGTTCGGGTTTTATTGCATTTATCGACGTTTCAGCCGGATTAGAGCGGTTTTACGTGTACATCTTCCCTCGTTAATATAAACGGAAAAACAAGAACATTTTAGTTATTTCTAATGAAAACACTGTTTTTTATCATTTGTATTGGAAACAACATTGTCATATGTCTTTTCTTGGATCTAAATAATACGAAACCTCGCTCTATGATTTGAAGTTAAAGTCCTCAAATATGGTTATATAGTGACTTTTTTCACGTTTTTCATGTAGTTTGATATTACGTAAATATATTCATTTTTACCAATATTTCGATACTGTTTCATGTAGTATCACGATATGTGATTTGGCCTTCAAATCTCAGAATTTCGCATAATATTGCATTTTAAGCAAGTTTTCTTGCATTTTGTTTCGTACGAAAAATCATCGAATTTAGCAATATTTTAACGTTTATCATCTCCTTTTCCTTCATGTGATTTAAACAACATATCATCGAATTAGGCAATATTTTGCCGTTTCCACGTTTTTGTGAATTTTCCGTCAATGGGTATTAATTCATATATATACGATAAAAATGATGCAAACACATAATTGATTAGATAATAACCTTAAATACTTCATTTTCAATCATCTATTTGTTTCTCGTTAAAATACTGAGTAAGATGTTGAAAAGGGGAGAAGTTCGGTTTTTATTGCATATATCGACGTTTCAGCCGGATTAGAGCGGTTTTACGTGTACATCTTCCCTCGTTAATATAAACGGAAAAACAAGAACATTTTAGTTATTTCTAATGAAAACACTGTTTTTTATCATTTGTATTGGAAACAACATTGTCATATGTCTTTTCTTGGATCTAAATAATACGAAACCTCGCTCTATGATTTGAAGTTAAAATCCTCAAATATAGTTAAATAGTGACTTTTTTCACGTTTTTCATGTAGTTTGATATTACGCAAATATATTCATTTTTACCAATATTCCGATACTATTTCCTGTAGTATCACGATATGTGATTTGCCCTTCAAATCTCAGAATTTCGCGTAATATTGCATTTTAAGCAAGTTTTCTTGCATTTTGTTTCGTACGAAAAATCATCGAATTTAGCAATATTTTAACGTTTATCATCTCCTTTTCCTTCATGTGATTTAAACAAAATATCATCGAATTAGGCAATATTTTGCCGTTTTCCACGTTTTTGTGAATTTTCAGTCCATGGGTATTAATTCATATATATACGATAAAATGATGCAAACACATAATTGATTAGATAATAACCTTAAATACTTCATTGCAATCATCTATTTGTTTCTCGTTAAAATACTGAGTAAGATATTGAAAAGGGGAGAAGTTCGGTTTTTATTGCATATATCGACGTTTCAGCCGGATTAGAGCGGTTTTACGTGTACATCTTCCATCTGTATTATAAACGGAAAATCAGGAACATTTTAGTTAATTCTAATGAAAACACATTGATTTTTATCATTTGTATTGGAAACAACATTGTCATATATCTTTTCTTGGATCTAAATAATACGAAACCTCGCTCTATGATTTGAAGTTAAAATCCTCATATATAGTTAAATAGTGACTTTTTTCACGTTTTTCATGTAGTTTGATATTACGCAAATATATTCATTTTTACCAACATTCCGATACTATTTCATGTAGTATCACGATATGTGATTTGCCCTTCAAATCTCAGAATTTCGCATAATATTGCATTTTAAGCAAGTTTTCTTGCATTTTGTTTCGTACGAAAAATCATCGAATTCACCAAAATTTTGACGTTTATCACCCCCTTTTCCTTTATTTGATTTAAACAAAACATCATCGAATTAGACAATATTTTGCCGTTTTCCACGTTTATGTTAATTTTCAGTCCATGGGTATTAATTCATATATATCCGATAGAAATGATGCAAACACATAATTGATTAGATAATAACTTTAAATACTTCATTGCAATCATCTATTTGTTTCTCGTTAAAATACTGAGTAAGATATTGAAAAGGGGAGAAGTTCGGTTTTTATTGCATATATCGACGTTTCAGCCGGACTAGAGCGGTTTTACGTGTACATCTTCCATCGATAATATAAATTGAAAATCAGGAACATTTTAGTTAATTCTAATGAAAACACATTGATTTTTATCATTTGTATTGGAAACAACATTGTCATATGTCTTTTCTTGGATCTCAATAATACGAAACCTCGCTCTATGATTTGAAGTTAAAATCCTCAAATATGGTTAAATAGTGACTTTTTCACGTTTTTCATGTAGTTTGATATTACGTAAATATATTCATTTTTACCAATATTTCGATACTATTTCATGTAGTATCACGATATGTGATTTGGCCTTCAAATCTCAGAATTTCGCATAATATTGCATTTTAAGCAAGTTTTCTTGCATTTTGTTTCGTACGAAAAATCATCGAAAATAGCAATATTTTGACGTTTATCATCTCCTTTTCCTTCATGTGATTTAAACAAAATATCATCGAATTAGGCAATATTTTGCCGTTTTTCCACGTTTGTGTGAATTTTCAGTCTATGGGTATTAATTCATTATATATACGATGAAAATGATGCAAACACATAATTGATTAGATAATAACCTTAAATACTTCATTTTCAATCAACTATTTGTTTCTCGTTAAAATACTGAGTAAGATATTGAAAAGGGGAGAAGTTCTGATTTTATTGCATATATCGACGTTTCAGCCGGAATAGAGCGGTTTTACGTGTACATCTTCCATCAGTAATATAAACGGAAAATCAAGAACATTTTAGTTATTTCTAATGAAAACACATTGTTTTTTATCATTTGTATTGGAAACAACATTGTCATATATCTTTTCTTGGATCTAAATAATACGAAACCTCGCTCCATGATTTGAAGTTAAAATCCTCAAATATAGTTAAATAGTGACTTTTTTCACGTTTTTCATGTAGTTTGATATTACGCAAATATATTCATTTTTACCAATATTCCGATACTATTTCATGTAGTATCACGATATGTGATTTGCCCTTCAAATCTCAGAATTTCGCGTAATATTGCATTTTAAGCAAGTTTTCTTGCATTTTGTTTCGTACGAAAAATCATCGAATTTAGCAATATTTTAACGTTTATCATCTCCTTTTCCTTCATGTGATTTAAACAAAATATCATCGAATTAGGCAATATTTTGCCGTTTTCCACGTTTTTGTGAATTTTCAGTCCATGGGTATTAATTCATATATATACGATAAAATGATGCAAACACATAATTGATTAGATAATAACCTTAAATACTTCATTGCAATCATCTATTTGTTTCTCGTTAAAATACTGAGTAAGATATTGAAAAGGGGAGAAGTTCGGTTTTTATTGCATATATCGACGTTTCAGCCGGATTAGAGCGGTTTTACGTGTACATCTTCCCTCGTTAATATAAACGGAAAAACAAGAACATTTTAGTTATTTCTAATGAAAACACTGTTTTTTATCATTTGTATTGGAAACAACATTGTCATATGTCTTTTCTTGGATCTAAATAATACGAAACCTCGCTCTATGATTTGAAGTTAAAATCCTCAAATATGGTTATATAGTGACTTTTTTCACGTTTTTCATGTTGTTTGATATTACGTAAATATATTCATTTTTACCAATATTTCGATACTGTTTCATGTAGTATCACGATATGTGATTTGGCCTTCAAATCTCAGAATTTCGCATAATATTGCATTTTAAGCAAGTTTTCTTGCATTTTGTTTCGTACGAAAAATCATCGAATATAGCAATATTTTGACGTTTATCATCTCCTTTTCCTTCATGTGATTTAAACAAAATATCATCGAATTAGGCAATATTTTGCCGTTTTTCCATGTTTGTGTGAATTTTCAGTCTATGGGTATTAATTCATTATATAAACGATGAAAATGATGCAAACACATAATTGATTAGATAATAACCTTAAATACTTCATTTTCAATCAACTATTTGTTTCTCGTGAAAATACTGAGTAAGATATTGAAAAGGGGAGAAGTTCTGATTTTATTGCATATATCGACGTTTCAGCCGGAATAGAGCGGTTTTACGTGTACATCTTCCATCAGTAATATAAACGGAAAATCAAGAACATTTTAGTTAATTCTAATGAAAACACATTGATTTTTATCATTTGTATTGGAAACAACATTGTCATATGTCTTTTCTTAGATCTAAATAATACGAAACCTCGCTCTATGATTTGAAGTTAAAATCCTCAAATATGGTTAAATAGTGACTTTTTTCACGTTTTTCATGTAGTTTGATATTACGTAAATATATTCATTTTTACCAATATTTCGATACTATTTCATGTAGTATCACGATATATGATTTGGCCTTCAAATCTCAGAATTTCGCATAATATTGCATTTTAAGCAAGTTTTCTTGCATTTTGTTTCGTACGAAAAATCATCGAATTTAGCAATATTTTATTATTAACGTTATTATTAACAATAATAACGTTTATCATCCCCTTTTCCTTTATGGTATTTAAACAAAATATCATCGAATTAGGCAATATTTTGCCGTTTTCCACGTTTTTGTGAATTTTTAGTCCATGGGTATTAATTCATATATATACGATAAAAATGATTCAAACACATAATTGATTAGATAATAACCTTAAATACTTCATTTTCAATCAACTATTTCTTTCTCGTTAAAATACTGAGTAAGATATTGAACGGAGAGAAATTCTGATTTTATTGCATATATCGACGTTTCAGCCGGAATAGAGCGGTTTTCGTGTACATCTTCCATCGGTAATATAAACGGAAAATCAGGAACATTTTAGTTAATTCTAATGAAAACACATTGATTTTTATCATTTGTATTGGAAACAACATTGTCATATGTCTTTTCTTGGATATAAATAATACGAAACCTCGCTCTATGATTTGAAGGTAAAATCCTCAAATATGGTAAAATAGTGACTTTTTCACGTTAATCATATAGTTTGATATTACGCAAATATATTCATTTTACCAATATTTCGATACTATTTCATGTAGTATCACGATATGTGATTTGGCCTTCAAATCTCAGAATTTCGCATAATATTGCATTTTAAGCAAGTTTTCTTGCATTTTGTTTCGTACGAAAAATCATCGAATTTAGCAATATTTTGACGTTTATCATCCCCTTGTTCTTCATGTGATTTAAACAAAATATCATCGAATTAGGCAATATTTTGCCGTTTTCCACGTTTTTGTGAATTTTCAGTCCATGGGTATTAATTCATATATATACGATAAAATGATGCAAACACATAATTGATTAGATAATAACCTTAAATACTTCATTGCAATCATCTATTTGTTTCTCGTTAAAATACTGAGTAAGATATTGAAAAGGGGAGAAGTTCGGTTTTTATAGCATATATCGACGTTTCAGCCGGATTAGAGCGGTTTTACGTGTACATCTTCCCTCGTTAATATAAACGGAAAAACAAGAACATTTTAGTTATTTCTAATGAAAACACTGTTTTTTATCATTTGTATTGGAAACAACATTGTCATATGTCTTTTCTTGGATCTAAATAATACGAAACCTCGCTCTATGATTTGAAGTTAAAATCCTCAAATATGGTTATATAGTGACGTTTTTCACGTTTTTCATGTTGTTTGATATTACGTAAATATATTCATTTTTACCAATATTTCGATACTGTTTCATGTAGTATCACGATATGTGATTTGGCCTTCAAATCTCAGAATTTCGCATAATATTGCATTTTAAGCAAGTTTTCTTGCATTTTGTTTCGTACGAAAAATCATCGAATATAGCAATATTTTGACGTTTATCATCTCCTTTTCCTTCATGTGATTTAAACAAAATATCATCGAATTAGGCAATATTTTGCCGTTTTTCCATGTTTGTGTGAATTTTCAGTCTATGGGTATTAATTCATTATATAAACGATGAAAATGATGCAAACACATAATTGATCAGATAATAACCTTAAATACTTCATTTTCAATCAACTATTTGTTTCTCGTGAAAATACTGAGTAAGATATTGAAAAGGGGAGAAGTTCTGATTTTATTGCATATATCGACGTTTCAGCCGGAATAGAGCGGTTTTACGTGTACATCTTCCATCAGTAATATAAACGGAAAATCAAGAACATTTTAGTTATTTCTAATGAAAACACATTGTTTTTTATCATTTGTATTGGAAACAACATTGTCATATATCTTTTCTTGGATCTAAATAATACGAAACCTCGCTCTATGATTTGAAGTTAAAATCCTCATATATAGTTAAATAGTGACTTTTTTCACGTTTTTCATGTAGTTTGATATTACGCAAATATATTCATTTTTACCAACATTCCGATACTATTTCATGTAGTATCACGATATGTGATTTGCCCTTCAAATCTCAGAATTTCGCGTAATATTGCATTTTAAGCAAGTTTTCTTGCATTTTGTTTCGTACGAAAAATCATCGAATTTAGCAATATTTTAACGTTTATCATCTCCTTTTCCTTCATGTGATTTAAACAAAATATCATCGAATTAGGCAATATTTTGCCGTTTTCCACGTTTTTGTGAATTTTCAGTCCATGGGTATTAATTCATATATATACGATAAAATGATGCAAACACATAATTGATTAGATAATAACCTTAAATACTTCATTGCAATCATCTATTTGTTTCTCGTTAAAATACTGAGTAAGATATTGAAAAGGGGAGAAGTTCGGTTTTTATTGCATATATCGACGTTTCAGCCGGACTAGAGCGGTTTTACGTGTACATCTTCCATCGATAATATAAATTGAAAATCAGGAACATTTTAGTTAATTCTAATGAAAACACATTGATTTTTATCATTTGTATTGGAAACAACATTGTCATATGTCTTTTCTTGGATCTAAATAATACGAAACCTCGCTCTATGATTTGAAGTTAAAATCCTCAAATATGGTTAAATAGTGACTTTCTCACGCTTTTCATGTAGTTTGATATTACGTAAATATATTCATTTTTACCAATATTTCGATACTATTTCATGTAGTATCACGATATGTGATTTGGCCTTCAAATCTCAGAATTTCGCATAATATTGCATTTTAAGCAAGTTTTCTTGCATTTTGTTTCGTACGAAAAATCATCGTATATAGCAATATTTTGACGTTTATCATCCCCTTTTCCTTCATGTGATTTAAACAAAATATCATCGAATTAGGCAATATTTTGCCGTTTTCCACGTTTATGTGAATTTTCAGTCCATGGGTATTAATTCAAATATATACGATAAAAATGATGCAAACACATAAATGATTAGATAATAACCTTAAATACTTCATTTTCAATCAACTATTTGTTTCTCGTTAAAATACTGAGCAAGATATTGAAAAGGGGAGAAGTTCTGTTTTTATTTCATATATCGACGTTTCAGCCGGAATAGAGCTGTTTTACGTGTACATCTTCCATCTGAAATATAAACGGAAAATCAGGAACATTTTAGTTAATTCTAATGAAAACACATTGATTTTTATCATTTGTATTGGAAACAACATTGTCATGTCTTTTCTTGGATCTAAATAATACGAAACCTCGCTCTATGATTTGAAGTTAAAATCCTCAAATATGGTTATATAGTGACTTTTTTCACGTTTTTCATGTAGTTTGATATTACGCAAATATATTCATTTTTACCAATATTCCGATACTATTTCATGTAGTATCACGATATGTGATTTGGCCTTCAAATCTCAGAATTTCGCATAATATTGCATTTTAAGCAAGTTTTCTTGCATTTTGTTTCGTACGAAAAATCATCGAATTTAGCAATATTTTATTATTAACGTTATTATTAACAATAGTAACGTTTATCATCCCCTTTTCCTTTATGGTATTTAAACAAAATATCATCGAATTAGGCAATATTTTGCCGTTTTCCACGTTTTTGTGAATTTTTAGTCCATGGGTATTAATTCATATATATACGATAAAAATGATGCAAACACATAATTGATTAGATAATAACCTTAAATACTTCATTTTCAATCAACTATTTCTTTCTCGTTAAAATACTGAGTAAGATATTGAACGGGGGAGAAGTTCTGATTTTATTGCATATATCGACGTTTCAGCCGGAATAGAGCGGTTTTCGTGTACATCTTCCATCGGTAATATAAACGGAAAATCAAGAACATTTTAGTTATTTCTAATGAAAACACATTGTTTTTTATTATTTGTATTGGAAACAACATTGTCATATGTCTTTTCTTGGATCTAAATAATACGAAACCACGCTCTATGATTTGAAGGTAAAATCCTCAAATATGGTAAAATTGTGACTTTTTCACGTTAATCATGTAGTTTGATATTAGGCAAATATATTCATTTTTACCAATATTCCGATACTATTTCATGTAGTATCACGATATGTGATTTGGCCTTCAAATCTCAGAATTTCGCATAATATTGCATTTTAAGCAAGTTTTCTTGCATTTTGTTTCGTACGAAAAATCATCGAATTTAGCAATATTTTGACGTTTATCATCCCCTTTTTCTTCATGTGATTTAAACAAAATATCATCGAATTATGCAATATTTTGCCGTTTTCCACGTTTTTGTGAATTTTCAGTCCATAGGTATTAATTCATATATATACGATAAAAATGATGCAAACACATAATTGATTAGATAATAACCTTAAATACTTCATTTTCAATCATCTATTTGTTTGTCGTTAAAATACTGAGTAAGATATTGAAAAGGGGAGAACATCGGTTTTCATTGCATATATCGACGTTTCAGCCGGATTAGAGCGGTTTTACGTGATTCACGTTAATCATGTAGTTTGATATTACGCAAATATATTCATTTTTACCAATATTCCGATACTATTTCATGTAGTATCACGATATGTGATTTGGCCTTCATATCTCAGAATTTCGAATAATATTGCATTTTAAGCTAGTTTTCTTGCATTTTGTTTCGTACGAAAAATCATCGAATTTAGCAATATTTTGACGTTTATCATCCCCTTTTCCTTTAATTGATTTAAACAAAATATCATCGAATTAGGCAATATTTTGCCGTTTTTCCACGTTTTTGTGAATTTTCAGTCTATGGGTATTAATTCATTATATATACGATAAAAATGATGCAAATACATAATTGATTAGATAATAACCTTAAATACTTCATTTTCAATCAACTATTTGTTTCTCGTAAAAATACTGAGTAAGATATTGAAAAGGGGAGAAGTTCTGATTTTATTGCATATATCAACGTTTCAGCCGGAATAGAGTGGTTTTCGTGTACATATTCCATCGGTAATATAAACGGAAAATCAGGAACATTTTAGTTAATTCTAATGAAAACACATTGATTTTTATCATTTGTATTGGAAACAACATTATCATGTCTTTTCTTGGATCTAAATAATACGAAACCTCGCTCTATGATTTGAAGTTAAAATCCTCAAATATGGTTAAATAGTGACTTTTTTCTCGTTTTTCATGCAGTTTGATATCACGTAAATATATTCATTTTTATCAATATTTCAATACTATTTCATGTAGTATCACGATATGTGATTTGGCCTTCAAATCCCAGAATTTCGCATAATATTGCATTTTAAGCAAGTTTTCTTGCATTTTGTTTCGTACGAAAAATCATCGAATTTAGCAATATTTTGACGTTTATCATCCCCTTTTCCTTTATGTGATTTAAACAAAATATCATCGAATTAGGCAATATTTTGTCGTTTTTCCACGTTTTTGTGAATTTTCAGTCTATTGGTATTAATTCATATATATACGATAAAAATGATGCAAACACATAATTGATTAGATAATAATCTTAAATACTTCATTTTCAATCAACTATTTCTTTCTCGTTAAAATACTGAGTAAGATATTGAACGGGGGAGAAGTTCTGATTTTATTGCATATATCGACGTTTCAGCCGGAATTGAGCGGTTTTCGTGTACATCTTCCATCGGTAATATAAACGGAAAATCAGGAACATTTTAGTTAATTCTAATGAAAACACATTGATTTTTATCATTTGTATTGGAAACAACATTGTCATATGTCTTTTCTTAGATCTAAATAATACGAAACCTCGCTCTATGATTTGAAGTTAAAATCCTCAAATATGGTTAAATAGTGACTTTTTTCACGTTTTTCATGTAGTTTGATATTACGTAAATATATTCATTTTTACCAATATTTCGATACTATTTCATGTAGTATCACGATATATGATCTGGCCTTCAAATCTCAGAATTTCGCATAATATTGCATTTTAAGCAAGTTTTCTTGCATTTTGTTTCGTACGAAAAATCATCGAATTTAGCAATATTTTATTATTAACGTTATTATTAACAATAATAACGTTTATCATCCCCTTTTCCTTTATGGTATTTAAACAAAATATCATCGAATTAGGCAATATTTTGCCGTTTTCCACGTTTTTGTGAATTTTTAGTCCATGGGTATTAATTCATATATATACGATAAAAATGATTCAAACACATAATTGATTAGATAATAACCTTAAATACTTCATTTTCAATCAACTATTTCTTTCTCGTTAAAATACTGAGTAAGATATTGAACGGAGAGAAATTCTGATTTTATTGCATATATCGACGTTTCAGCCGGAATAGAGCGGTTTTCGTGTACATCTTCCATCGGTAATATAAACGGAAAATCAGGAACATTTTAGTTAATTCTAATGAAAACACATTGATTTTTATCATTTGTATTGGAAACAACATTGTCATATGTCTTTTCTTGGATATAAATAATACGAAACCTCGCTCTATGATTTGAAGGTAAAATCCTCAAATATGGTAAAATAGTGACTTTTTCACGTTAATCATATAGTTTGATATTACGCAAATATATTCATTTTACCAATATTTCGATACTATTTCATGTAGTATCACGATATGTGATTTGGCCTTCAAACCTCAGAATTTCGCATAATATTGCATTTTAAGCAAGTTTTCTTGCATTTTGTTTCGTACGAAAAATCATCGAATTTACCAATATTTTGACGTTTATCATCCCCTTGTTCTTCATGTGATTTAAACAAAATATCATCGAATTAGGCAATATTTTGCCGTTTTCCACGTTTTTGTGAATTTTCAGTCCATGGGTATTAATTCATATATATACGATAAAAATGATGCAAACACATAATTGACTAGATAATAACCTTAAATACTTCATTTTCAATCATCTATTTGTTTGTCGTTAAAATACTGAGTAAGATATTGAAAAGGGGAGAACTTCGGTTTTTATTGCATATATCGACGTTTCAGCCGGATTAGAGTGGTTTTACGTGTACATCTTCCCTCGTTAATATAAACGGAAAATCAAGAACATTTTAGTTATTTCTAATGAAAACACGTTGATTTTTATCATTTGTATTGGAAACAACATTGTCATATGTCTTTTCTTGGATCTAAATAATACGAAACCTCGCTCTATGATTCTAAGTTAAAATCTTCAAATATGGTTAAATAGTGACTTTTTTCACGTTTTTCAAGTAGTTTGATATTACGCAAATATATTCATTTTACCAATATTTCGATACTATTTCATGTAGTATCACGATATGTGATTTGGCCTTCAAATCTCAGAATTTCGCATAATATTGCATTTTAAGCATGTTTTCGTGTATTTTGTTTCGTACGAAAAATCATCGAATTTAGCAATATTTTGACGTTTATCATCCCCTTTTCCTTTATTTGATTTAAACAAAATATCATCGAATTAGGCAATATTTTGCCGTTTTTCCACGTTTTCGTGAATTTTCAGTCTATGGGTATTAATTCATTATATATACGATAAAAATGATGCAAACACATAATTGATTAGATAATAACCTAAAATACTTAATTTTCAATCAACTATTTGTTTCTCGTTAAAATACTGAGTAAGATATTGAAAAGGGGAGAAGTTCTGTTTTTATTGCATTTATCGACGTTTCAGCCGGAACAGAACGATTTTCCTGTACATCTTCCATCGGTAATATAAACGGAAAATCAGGAACATTTTAGTTAATTCTAATGAAAACACATTGATTTTTATCATTTGTATTGGAAACAACATTGTCATATGTCTTTTCTTTGAACAAAATAATACGAAACCTCGCTCTATGATTTGAAGTTAAAATCCTCAAATATGGTTAAATAGTGACTTTTTTCACGTTTTTCATGTAGTTTGATATTACGTAAATATATTCATTTTTACCAATATTTCGATATTATTTCATGAAGTATGACGATATGTGATTTGGCCTTGAAATCTCAGAATTTCGCATAATATTGCATTTTAAGCAAGTTTTCTTGCATTTTGTTTCGTACGAAAAATCATCGAATTTAGCAATATTTTGACGTTTATCATCCCCTTTTTCTTCATGTGATTTAAACAAAATACCATTGAATTAGGCAATATTTTGCCGTTTTCCACGTTTTTGTGAATTTTCCGTCCATGGGTATTAATTCATATATATACGATAAAAATTATGCAAACACATAATTGATTAGATAATAACCTTAAATACTTAATTTTCAATCATCTATTTGTTTCTCGTTAAAAATACTTCATTTTCAATCATCTATTTGTTTCTCGTTAAAATACTGAGTAAGATATTGAAAAGGGGAGAAGTTCGGTTTTTATAGACGTTTCTGCCGGATTAGAGCGGTTTTACGTGTACATCTTCCCTCGTTAATATAAACGGAAAATCAAGAACATTATAGTTAATTCTAATGAAAACACATTGTTTTTTATCATTTGTATTGGAAACCACATTGTCATATATCTTTTCTTGGAACTAAATAATACGAAAACTCGCTCTATGATTTGAAGGTAAAATCCTCAAATATGGTAAAATAGTGACTTTTTCACGTTAATCATATAGTTTGATATTACGCAAATATATTCATTTTTACCAATATTTCGATACTATTTCATGTATTATCACGATATGTGATTTGGCCTTCAAATCTCAGAATTTCGCATAATATTGCATTTTAAGCAAGTTTTCTTGCATTTTGTTTCGTACGAAAAATCATCGAATTTAGCAATATTTTGACGTTTATCATCCCCTTTTCCTATATTTGATTTAAACAAAATATCATCGAAATTGGCAATATTTTGCCGTTTTTCCACGTTTTTGGGAATTTTCAGTCAATGGGTATTAATTCATATATATACGATAAAAATGATGCAAACACATAATTGACTAGATAATAACCTTAAATACTTCATTTTCAATCAACTATTTCTTTCTCGTTAAAATACTGAGTAAGATACTGAAAGGGGGAGAAGTACTGGTTTTATTGCATATATCGATGTTTCAGCCGGAATAGCGCGGTTTTCATGTACATCTTCCATCGGTAATATAAACGGAAAATCAGGAACATTTTAGTTAATTCTAATGAAAACACATTGATTTTTATCATTTGTATTGGAAACAACATTGTCATATGTCTTTTCTTGGATCTAAATAATACGAAACCTCGCTCTATGATTTGAAGGTAAAATCCTCATATATGGTAAAATAGTGACTTTTTCACGTTAATCATGTAGTTTGATATTACGCAAATATATTCATTTTTACCAATATTCCGATATTATTTCATGTAGTATCACGATATGTGATTTGGCCTTCAAATCTCAGAATTTCGCATAATATTGCATTTTAAGCAAGTTTTCTTGCATTTTGTTTTGTACGAAAAATCATCGAATATAGCAATATTTTGACGTTTATCATCCCATTTTCCTTCATGTGATTTAAACAAAATATCATCGAATTAGGCAATATTTTGCCGTTTTCCACGTTTTTGTGAATTTACAGTCCATGGGTATTAATTCATATATATACGATAAAAATGATGCAAACACATAATTGATTAGATAATAACCTTAAATACTTCATTTTCAATCAACTATTTGTTTCTCGTTAAAATACTGAGTAAGATATTAAAAAGGGGAGAAGTTCTGTTTTTATTGCATATATCGACGTTTCAGCCGGAATAGAGCGATTTTCGTGTACATCTTCCATCGGTAATATAAACGGAAAATCAGGAACATTTTAGTTAATTCTAATGAAAACACATTGATTTTTATCATTTGTATTGGGAACAACATTGTCATATGTCTTTTCTTGGATCAAAATAATACGAAACCTCGCTCTATGATTTGATGTTAAAATCCTCAAATATGGTTAAATAGTGACTTTTTCACGTTTTTCATGTAGTTTGATATTACGTAAATATATTCATTTTTACCAATATTTCGATATTATTTCATGTAGTATGACGATATGTGATTTGGCCTTGAAATCTCAGAATTTCGCATAATATTGCATTTTAAGCAAGTTTTCTTGCATTTTGTTTCGTACGAAAAATCATCGAATTTAGCAATATTTTGACGTTTATCATCCCCTTTTTCTTCATGTGATTTAAACAAAATATCATCGAATTAGGCAATATTTTGCCGTTTTCCACGTTTTTGTGAATTTTCAGTCCATGGGTATTAATTCATATATATACGATAAAAATGATGCAAACACATAATTGATTAGATAATAACCTAAATACTTCATTTTCAATCATCTATTTGTTTGTCGTTAAAATACTGAGTAAGATATTGAAAAGGGGAGAACTTCGGTTTTTATTGCATATATCGACGTTTCAGCCGGATTAGAGTGGTTTTACGTGTACATCTTCCCTCGTTAATATAAACGGAAAATCAAGAACATTTTAGTTATTTCTAATGAAAATACATTGTTTTTTATCATTTGTACTGGAAACAACATTGTCATATGTCTTTTCTTTGAACAAAATAATACGAAACCTCGCTCTATGATTTGAAGTTAAAATCCTCAAATATGGTTAAATAGTGACTTTTTTCACGTTTTTCATGTAGTTTGATATTACGTAAATATATTCATTTCTACCAATATTTCGATATTATTTCATGAAGTATGACGATATGTGATTTGGCCTTGAAATCTCAGAATTTCGCATAATATTGCATTTTAAGCAAGTTTTCTTGCATTTTGTTTCGTACGAAAAATCATCGAATTTAGCAATATTTTGACGTTTATCATCCCCTTTTTCTTCATGTGATTTAAACAAAATACCATTGAATTAGGCAATATTTTGCCGTTTTCCACGTTTTTGTGAATTTTCCGTCCATGGGTATTAATTCATATATATACGATAAAAATTATGCAAACACATAATTGATTAGATAATAACCTTAAATACTTAATTTTCAATCATCTATTTGTTTCTCGTTAAAAATACTTCATTTTCAATCATCTATTTGTTTCTCGTTAAAATACTGAGTAAGATATTGAAAAGGGGAGAAGTTCGGTTTTTATAGACGTTTCTGCCGGATTAGAGCGGTTTTACGTGTACATCTTCCCTCGTTAATATAAACGGAAAATCAAGAACATTATAGTTAATTCTAATGAAAACACATTGTTTTTTATCATTTGTATTGGAAACCACATTGTCATATATCTTTTCTTGGAACTAAATAATACGAAAACTCGCTCTATGATTTGAAGGTAAAATCCTCAAATATGGTAAAATAGTGACTTTTTCACGTTAATCATATAGTTTGATATTACGCAAATATATTCATTTTTACCAATATTTCGATACTATTTCATGTATTATCACGATATGTGATTTGGCCTTCAAATCTCAGAATTTCGCATAATATTGCATTTTAAGCAAGTTTTCTTGCATTTTGTTTCGTACGAAAAATCATCGAATTTAGCAATATTTTGACGTTTATCATCCCCTTTTCCTATATTTGATTTAAACAAAATATCATCGAAATTGGCAATATTTTGCCGTTTTTCCACGTTTTTGGGAATTTTCAGTCAATGGGTATTAATTCATATATATACGATAAAAATGATGCAAACACATAATTGACTAGATAATAACCTTAAATACTTCATTTTCAATCAACTATTTCTTTCTCGTTAAAATACTGAGTAAGATACTGAAAGGGGGAGAAGTACTGGTTTTATTGCATATATCGATGTTTCAGCCGGAATAGCGCGGTTTTCATGTACATCTTCCATCGGTAATATAAACGGAAAATCAGGAACATTTTAGTTAATTCTAATGAAAACACATTGATTTTTATCATTTGTATTGGAAACAACATTGTCATATGTCTTTTCTTGGATCTAAATAATACGAAACCTCGCTCTATGATTTGAAGGTAAAATCCTCATATATGGTAAAATAGTGACTTTTTCACGTTAATCATGTAGTTTGATATTACGCAAATATATTCATTTTTACCAATATTCCGATATTATTTCATGTAGTATCACGATATGTGATTTGGCCTTCAAATCTCAGAATTTCGCATAATATTGCATTTTAAGCAAGTTTTCTTGCATTTTGTTTTGTACGAAAAATCATCGAATATAGCAATATTTTGACGTTTATCATCCCATTTTCCTTCATGTGATTTAAACAAAATATCATCGAATTAGGCAATATTTTGCCGTTTTCCACTTTTTTGTGAATTTACAGTCCATGGGTATTAATTCATATATATACGATAAAAATGATGCAAACACATAATTGATTAGATAATAACCTTAAATACTTCATTTTCAATCAACTATTTGTTTCTCGTTAAAATACTGAGTAAGATATTGAAAAGGGGAGAAGTTCTGTTTTTATTGCATATATCGACGTTTCAGCCGGAATAGAGCGATTTTCGTGTACATCTTCCATCGGTAATATAAACGGAAAATCAGGAACATTTTAGTTAATTCTAATGAAAACACATTGATTTTTATCATTTGTATTGGGAACAACATTGTCATATGTCTTTTCTTGGATCAAAATAATACGAAACCTCGCTCTATGATTTGATGTTAAAATCCTCAAATATGGTTAAATAGTGACTTTTTCACGTTTTTCATGTAGTTTGATATTACGTAAATATATTCATTTTTACCAATATTTCGATATTATTTCATGTAGTATGACGATATGTGATTTGGCCTTGAAATCTCAGAATTTCGCATAATATTGCATTTTAAGCAAGTTTTCTTGCATTTTGTTTCGTACGAAAAATCATCGAATTTAGCAATATTTTGACGTTTATCATCCCCTTTTTCTTCATGTGATTTAAACAAAATATCATCGAATTAGGCAATATTTTGCCGTTTTCCACGTTTTTGTGAATTTTCAGTCCATGGGTATTAATTCATATATATACGATAAAAATGATGCAAACACATAATTGATTAGATAATAACCTAAATACTTCATTTTCAATCATCTATTTGTTTGTCGTTAAAATACTGAGTAAGATATTGAAAAGGGGAGAACTTCGGTTTTTATTGCATATATCGACGTTTCAGCCGGATTAGAGTGGTTTTACGTGTACATCTTCCCTCGTTAATATAAACGGAAAATCAAGAACATTTTAGTTATTTCTAATGAAAATACATTGTTTTTTATCATTTGTACTGGAAACAACATTGTCATATGTCTTTTTTTGGAACTAAATAATACGAAACCTCGCTCTATGATTTGAAGGTAAAATCCTCAAATATGGTAAAATAGTGACTTTTTCACGTTGAACATGTAATTTGATATTACGCAAATATATTCATTTTTACCAATATTTCGATACTATATCATGTAGTATCACGATATGTGATTTGGCCTTCAAATCTCAGAATTTCGCATAATATTGCATTTTAAGCAAGTTTTCTTGCATTTTGTTTTGTACGAAAAATCATCGAATATAGCAATATTTTGACGTTTATCATCCCATTTTCCTTCATGTGATTTAAACAAAATATCATCGAATAAGGCAATATTTTGCCGTTTTCCACGTTTTTGTGAATTTTCAGTCCATGGGTATTAATTCATATATATACGATAAAAATGATGCAAACACATAATTGATTAGATAATAACCTTAAATACTTCATTTTCAATCAACTATTTGTTTCTCGTTAAAATACTGAGTAAGATATTGAAAAGGGGAGAAGTTTTGTTTTTATTGCATATATCGACGTTTCAGCCGGAATAGAGCGATTTTCGTGTACATCTTCCATCGGTAATATAAACGGAAAATCAGGAACATTTTAGTTAATTCTAATGAAAACACATTGATTTTTATCATTTGTATTGGGAACAACATTGTCATATGTCTTTTCTTGGATCAAAATAATACGAAACCTCGCTCTATGATTTGAAGTTAAAATCCTCAAATATGGTTAAATAGTGACTTTTTCACGTTTTTCATGTAGTTTGATATTACGTAAATATATTCATTTTTACCAATATTTCGATATTATTTCATGTAGTATGACGATATGTGATTTGGCCTTGAAATCTCAGAATTTCGCATAATATTGCATTTTAAGCAAGTTTTCTTGCATTTTGTTTCGTACGAAAAGTCATCGAATTTAGCAATATTTTGACGTTTATCATCCCCTTTTTCTTCATGTGATTTAAACAAAATATCATCGAATTAGGCAATATTTTGCCGTTTTCCACGTTTTTGTGAATTTTCAGTCCATGGGTATTAATTCATATATATACGATAAAAATGATGCAAACACATAATTGATTAGATAATAACCTAAATACTTCATTTTCAATCATCTATTTGTTTGTCGTTAAAATACTGAGTAAGATATTGAAAAGGGGAGAACTTCGGTTTTTATTGCATATATCGACGTTTCAGCCGGATTAGAGTGGTTTTACGTGTACATCTTCCCTCGTTAATATAAACGGAAAATCAAGAACATTTTAGTTATTTCTAATGAAAATACATTGTTTTTTATCATTTGTACTGGAAACAACATTGTCATATGTCTTTTTTTGGAACTAAATAATACGAAACCTCGCTCTATGATTTGAAGGTAAAATCCTCAAATATGGTAAAATAGTGACTTTTTCACGTTGAACATGTAATTTGATATTACGCAAATATATTCATTTTTACCAATATTTCGATACTATATCATGTAGTATCACGATATGTGATTTGGCCTTCAAATCTCAGAATTTCGCATAATATTGCATTTTAAGCAAGTTTTCTTGCATTTTGTTTTGTACGAAAAATCATCGAATATAGCAATATTTTGACGTTTATCATCCCATTTTCCTTCATGTGATTTAAACAAAATATCATCGAATAAGGCAATATTTTGCCGTTTTCCACGTTTTTGTGAATTTTCAGTCCATGGGTATTAATTCATATATATACGATAAAAATGATGCAAACACATAATTGATTAGATAATAACCTTAAATACTTCATTTTCAATCAACTATTTATTTGTCGTTAAAATACTGAGTAAGATATTGAAAAGGGAAGAACTTCGGTTTTTATTGCATATATCGACGTTTCAGCCGGATTAGAGTGGTTTTACGTGTACATCTTCCCTCGTTAATATAAACGGAAAATCAAAAACATTTTAGTTATTTCTAATGAAAATACATTGTTTTTTATCATTTGTACTGGAAACAACATTGTCATATGTCTTTTCTTGGAACTAAATAATACGAAACCTCGCTCTATGATTTGAAGGTAAAATCCTCAAATATGGTAAAATAGTGACTTTTTCACGTTGAACATGTAATTTGATATTACGCAAATATATTCATTTTTACCAATATTTCGATACTATTTCATGTAGTATCACGATATGTGATTTGGCCTTCAAATCTCAGAATTTCGCATAATTTTGCATTTTAAGCAAGTTTTCTTGCATTTTGTTTCGTACGAAAAATCATCGAATTTAGCAATATTTTGACGTTTATCATCCCCTTTTCCTTTATTTGATTTAAACAAAATATCATCGAATTAGGCAATATTTTGCCGTTTTTCCACGTTTTTGTGAATTTTCAGTCTATGGGTATTAATTCATTATATATACGATAAAACTGATGCAAACACATAATTGATTAGATAATAACCTTAAATACTTCATTTTCAATCATCTATTTGTTTCTCGTTAAAAATACTTCATTTTCAATCATTTATTTGTTTCTCGTTAAAATACTGAGTAAGATATTGAAAAGGGGAGAAGTTCGGTTTTTATCGACGTTTCAGCCGGATTAGAGCGGTTTTACGTGTACATCTTCCCTCGTTAATATAAACGGAAAATCAAGAACATTATAGTTAATTCTAATGAAAACACATTGTTTTTTATCATTTGTATTGGAAACAACATTGTCATATGTCTTTTCTTGGAACTAAATAATACGAAACCTAGCTCTATGATTTGAAGGTAAAATCCTCAAATATGGTAAAATAGTGACTTTTTCACGTTAATCATGTAGTTTGATATTACGCAAATATATTCATTTTTACCAATATTCCGATACTATTTCATCTAGTATCTCGATATGTGATTTGGCCTTCAAATCTCAGAATTTCGAATAATATTGCATTTTAAGCAAGTTTTCTTGCATTTTGTTTCGTACGAAAAATCATCGAATATAGCAATATTTTGACGTTTATCATCCCATTTTCCTTCATTTGATTTAAACAAAATATCATCGAATTAGGCAATATTTTGCCGTTTTCCACGTTTTTGTGAATTTTCAGTCCATGGGTATTAATTCATTATTTATACGATAAAAATGATGCAAACACATAATTGATTAGATAATAACCTTAAATACTTCATTTTCAATCAACTATTTGTTTCTCGTTAAAATACTGAGTAAGATATTGAAAAGGGGAGAAGTTCTGATTTTATTGCATATATCGACGTTTCAGCCGGAATAGAGCGATTTTCGTTTACATCTTCCATCGGTAATATAAACGGAAAATCAGGAACATTTTCGTTAATTCTAATGAAAACACATTGATTTTTATCATTTGTATTGGAAACAACATTGTCATATGTCTTTTCTTGGATCTAAATAATACGAAACCTCGCTCTATGATTTGAAGTTAAAATCCTCAAATATGGTTAAATAGTGACTTTTTCACGTTTTTCATGTAGTTTGATATTACGTAAATATATTCATTTTTACCAATATTTCGATATTATTTCATGTAGTATGACGATATGTGATTTGGCCTTGAAATCTCAGAATTTCGCATAATATTGCATTTTAAGCAAGATTTCTTGCATTTTGTTTCGTACGAAAAGTCATCGAATTTAGCAATATTTTGACGTTTATCATCCCCTTTTTCTTCATGTGATTTAAACAAAATATCATCGAATTAGGCAATATTTTGCCGTTTTCCACGTTTTTGTGAATTTTCAGTCCATGGGTATTAATTCATATATATACGATAAAAATGATGCAAACACATAATTGATTAGATAATAACCTTAAATACTTCATTTTCAATCATCTATTTGTTTCTCGTTAAAAATACTTCATTTTCAATCATCTATTTGTTTCTCGTTAAAAATACTTCATTTTCAATCATTTATTTGTTTCTCGTTAAAATACTGAGTAAGATATTGAAAAGGGGAGAAGTTCGGTTTTTATCGACGTTTCAGCCGGATTAGAGCGGTTTTACGTGTACATCTTCCCTCGTTAATATAAACGGAAAATCAAGAACATTATAGTTAATTCTAATGAAAACACATTGTTTTTTATCATTTGTATTGGAAACAACATTGTCATATGTCTTTTCTTGGAACTAAATAATACGAAACCTAGCTCTATGATTTGAAGGTAAAATCCTCAAATATGGTAAAATAGTGACTTTTTCACGTTAATCATGTAGTTTGATATTACGCAAATATATTCATTTTTACCAATATTCCGATACTATTTCATCTAGCATCTCGATATGTGATTTGGCCTTCAAATCTCAGAATTTCGAATAATATTGCATTTTAAGCAAGTTTTCTTGCATTTTGTTTCGTACGAAAAATCATCGAATATAGCAATATTTTGACGTTTATCATCCCATTTTCCTTCATGTGATTTAAACAAAATATCATCGAATTAGGCAATATTTTGCCGTTTTCCACGTTTTTGTGAATTTTCAGTCCATGGGTATTAATTCATTATATATACGATAAAAATGATGCAAACACATAATTGATTAGATAATAACCTTAAATACTTCATTTTCAATCAACTATTTGTTTCTCGTTAAAATACTGAGTAAGATATTGAAAAGGGGAGAAGTTCTGATTTTATTGCATATATCGACGTTTCAGCCGGAATAGAGCGATTTTCGTGTACATCTTCCATCGGTAATATAAACGGAAAATCAGGAACATTTTAGTTAATTCTAATGAAAACACATTGATTTTTATCATTTGTATTGGAAACAACATTGTCATATGTCTTTTCTTGGATCTAAATAATACGAAACCTCGCTCTATGATTTGAAGGTAAAATCCTCAAATATGGTAAAATAGTGACTTTTTCACGTTAATCATGTAGTTTGATATTACGCAATTATATTCATTTTTACTAATATTCCGATACTATTTCATGTAGTATCACGATATGTGATTTGGCCTTCAAATTTCAGAATTTCGCATAATATTGCATTTTAAGCAAGTTTTCTTGCATTTTGTTTCGTACGAAAAATCATCGAATTTAGCAATATTTTGACGTTTATCATCCCCTTTTTCTTCCTGTGATTTAAACAAAATATCATCGAATTAGGCAATATTTTGCCGTTTTCCACGTTTTTGTGAATTTTCAGTCCATGGGTATTAATTCATATATATACGATAAAAATGATGCAAACACATAATTGATTAGATAATAACCTTAAATACTTCATTTTCAATCATCTGTTTCTTTGTCGTTAAAATACTGAGTAAGATATTGAAAAGGGGAGAACTTCGGTTTTTATTGCATATATCGACGTTTCAGCCGGATTAGAGTGGTTTTACGTGTACATCTTCCCTCGTTAATATAAACGGAAAATCAAGAACATTTTAGTTATTTCTAATGAAAATACATTGTTTTTTATCATTTGTACTGGAAACAACATTGTCATATGTCTTTTCTTGGAACTAAATAATACGAAACCTCGCTCTATGATTTGAAGGTAAAATCCTCAAATATGGTAAAATAGTGACTTTTTCACGTTGAACATGCAATTTGATATTACGCAAATATATTCATTTTTACCAATATTTCGATACTATTTCATGTAGTATCACGATATGTGACTTGGCCTTCAAATCTCAAAATTTCGCATAATATTTCATTTTAAGCAAGTTTTCTTGCATTTTGTTTCGTACGAAAAATCATCGAATTTAGCAATATTTTGACGTTTATCATCCCCTTTTCCTTTATTTGATTTAAACTAAATATCATCGAATTAGGCAATATTTTGCCGTTTTTCCACGTTTTTGTGAAGTTTCAGTCTATGGGTATTAATTCATTATATATACGATAAAAATGATGCAAACACATAATTGATTAGATAATAACCTTAAATACTTCATTGCAATCATCTATTTGTTTCTCGTTAAAATACTGAGTAAGATATTGAAAAGGGGAGAAGTTCGGTTTTTATTGCATATATCGACGTTTCAGCCGGATTAGAGCGGTTTTACGTGTACATCTTCCATCGGTAATATAAACGGAAAATCAGGAACATTTTAGTTAATTCTAATGAAAACACGTTGATTTTTATCATTTGTATTGGAAACAACATTGTCATATGTCTTTTCTTGGATCTAAATAATACGAAACCTCGCTCTATGATTTTAAGTTAAAATCTTCAAATATGGTTAAATAGTGACTTTTTTCACGTTTTTCAAGTAGTTTGATATTACGTAAATATAATCATTTTTACCAATATTTCGATACTATTTCATGTAGTATCACGATATGTGATTTGGCCTTCAAATCTCAGAATTTCGCATAATATTGCATTTTAAGCATGTTTTCGTGTATTTTGTTTCGTACGAAAAATTATCGAATTTAGCAATATTTTGACGTTTATCATCCCCTTTTCCTTTATTTGATTTAAACAAAATATCATCGAATTAGGCAATATTTTGCCGTTTTTCCACGTTTTCGTGAATTTTCAGTCTATGGGTATTAATTCATTATATATACGATAAAAATGATGCAAATACATAATTGATTAGATAATAACCTAAAATACTTCATTTTCAATCAACTATTTCTTTCTCGTTAAAATACTGAGTAAGATATTGAAAGGGGGAGAAGTACTGGTTTTATTGCATATATCGATGTTTCAGCCGGAATAGAGCGGTTTTCATGTACATCTTCCATCGGTAATATAAACGGAAAATCAGGAACATTTTAGTTAATTCTAATGAAAACACATTGATTTTTATCATTTGTATTGGAAACAACATTGTCATATGTCTTTTCTTGGATCAAAATAATACGAAACCTCTCTCTATGATTTGAAGTTAAAATCCTCAAATATGGTTAAATAGTGACTTTTTCACGTTTTTCATGTAGTTTGATATTACGTAAATATATTCATTTTTACCAATATTTCGATATTATTTCATGTAGTATGACGATATGTGATTTGGCCTTGAAATCTCAGAATTTCGCATAATATTGCATTTTAAGCAAGTTTTCTTGCATTTTGTTTCGTACGAAAAATCATCGAATTTAGCAATATTTTGACGTTTATCATCCCCTTTTTCTTCATGTGATTTAAACAAAATATCATCGAATTAGGCAATATTTTGCCGTTTTCCACGTTTTTGTGAATTTTCAGTCGATGGGTATTAATTCATATATATACGATAAAAATGATGCAAACACATAATTGAATAGATAATAACCTTAAATACTTCATTTTCAATCATCTATTTGTTTGTCGTTAAAATACTGAGTAAGATATTGAAAAGAGAAGAACTTCGGTTTTTATTGCATATATCGACGTTTCAGCCGGATTAGAGTGGTTTTACCTGTACATCTTCCCTCGTTAATATAAACGGAAAATCAAAAACATTTTAGTTATTTCTAATGAAAATACATGTTTTTTATCATTTGTACTGGAAACAACATTGTCATATGTCTTTTCTTGGAACTAAATAATACGAAACCTCGCTCTATGATTTGAAGGTAAAATCCTCAAATATGGTAAAATAGTGCCTTTTTCACGTTGAACATGTAATTTGATATTACGCAAATATATTCATTTTTACCAATATTTCGATACTATTTCATGTAGTATCACGATATGTGATTTGGCCTTCAAATCTCAGAATTTCGCATAATATTGTATTTTAAGCAAGTTTTCTTGCATTTTGTTTCGTACGAAAAATCATCGAATTTAGCAATATTTTGAAGTTTATCATCCCCTTTTCCTTTATTTGATTTAAACAAAATATCATCGAATTAGGCAATATTTTGCCGTTTTTCCACGTTTTTGTGAATTTTCAGTCTATGGGTATTAATTCATTATATAAACGATAAAAATGATGCAAACACATAATTGATTAGATAATAACCTTAAATACTTCATTTTCAATCATCTATTTGTTTCTCGTTAAAAATACTTCATTTTCATTCATCTATTTCTTTCTCGTTAAAATACTGAGTAAGATATTGAAAGGGGGGAGAAGTACTGATTTTATTGCATATATCGATGTTTCAGCCGGAATAGAGCGGTTTTCGTGTACATCTTCCATCGGTAATATAAACGGAAAATCAAAAACATTTTAGTTAATTCCAATGAAAACACATTGATTTTTATCATTTGTATTGGAAACAACACTGTCATATGTGTTTTCTTGGATCTAAATAATACGAAACCTCGCTCTATGATTTGAAGGTAAAATCCTCAAATATGGTAAAATAGTGACTTTTTCACATTAATCATGTCGTTTGATATTACGCAAATATATTCATTTTTACCAATATTCCGATACTATTTCATGTAGTATCACGATATGTGATTTGGCCTTCAAATCTCAGAATTTCGCATAATATTGCATTTTAAGCAAGTTTTCTTGCATTTTGTTTTGTACGAAAAATCATCGAATATAGCAATATTTTGACATTTATCATCCCCTTTTCCTTTATTTGATTTAAACAAAATATCATCGAATTAGGCAATATTTTGCCGTTTTTCCACGTTTTTGTGAATTTTCAGTCTATGGGTATTAATTCATTATATATACGATAAAAATGATGCAAACACATAATTGATTAGATAATAACCTTAAATACTTCATTTTCAATCAACTATTTCTTTCTCGTTAAAATACTGAGTAAGATATTGAACGGGGGAGAAGTTCTGATTTTTTTGCATATATCGACGTTTCAGCCGGAATAGAGCGGTTTTCGTGTACATCTTCCATCGGTAATATAAACGGAAAATCAGGAACATTTTAGTTAATTCTAATGAAAACACATTGATTTTTATCATTTGTATTGGAAACAACATTGTCATATGTCTTTTCTTGGATCAAAATAATACGAAACCTCTCTCTATGATTTGAAGTTAAAATCCTCAAATATGGTTAAATAGTGACTTTTTCACGTTTTTCATGTAGTTTGATATTACGTAAATATATTCATTTTTACCAATATTTCGATATTATTTCATGTAGTATGACGATATGTGATTTGGCCTTGAAATCTCAGAATTTCGCATAATATTGCATTTTAAGCAAGTTTTCTTGCATTTTGTTTCGTACGAAAAATCATCGAATTTAGCAATATTTTGACGTTTATCATCCCCTTTTTCTTCATGTGATTTAAACAAAATATCATCGAATTAGGCAATATTTTGCCGTTTTCCACGTTTTTGTGAATTTTCAGTCGATGGGTATTAATTCATATATATACGATAAAAATGATGCAAACACATAATTGAATAGATAATAACCTTAAATACTTCATTTTCAATCATCTATTTGTTTGTCGTTAAAATACTGAGTAAGATATTGAAAAGAGAAGAACTTCGGTTTTTATTGCATATATCGACGTTTCAGCCGGATTAGAGTGGTTTTACCTGTACATCTTCCCTCGTTAATATAAACGGAAAATCAAAAACATTTTAGTTATTTCTAATGAAAATACATGTTTTTTTATCATTTGTACTGGAAACAACATTGTCATATGTCTTTTCTTGGAACTAAATAATACGAAACCTCGCTCTATGATTTGAAGGTAAAATCCTCAAATATGGTAAAATAGTGCCTTTTTCACGTTGAACATGTAATTTGATATTACGCAAATATATTCATTTTTACCAATATTTCGATACTATTTCATGTAGTATCACGATATGTGATTTGGCCTTCAAATCTCAGAATTTCGCATAATATTGCATTTTAAGCAAGTTTTCTTGCATTTTGTTTTGTACGAAAAATCATCGAATATAGCAATATTTTGACGTTTATCATCCCATTTTCCTTCATGTGATTTAAACAAAATATCATTGAATTAGGCAATATTTTGCCGTTTTCCACGTTTTTGTGAATTTACAGTCCATGGGTATTAATTCATATATATACGATAAAAATGATGCAAACACATAATTGATTAGATAATAACCTTAAATACTTCATTTTCAATCAACTATTTGTTTCTCGTTAAAATACTGAGTAAGATATTGAAAAGGGGAGAAGTTCTGTTTTTATTGCATATATCGACGTTTCAGCCGGAATAGAGCGATTTTCGTGTACATCTTCCATCGGTAATATAAACGGAAAATCAGGAACATTTTAGTTAATTCTAATGAAAACACATTGATTTTTATCATTTGTATTGGGAACAACATTGTCATATGTCTTTTCTTGGATCAAAATAATACGAAACCTCGCTCTATGATTTGATGTTAAAATCCTCAAATATGGTTAAATAGTGACTTTTTCACGTTTTTCATGTAGTTTGATATTACGTAAATATATTCATTTTTACCAATATTCCGATACTATTTCATGTAGTATCACGATATGTGATTTGGCCTTCAAATCTCAGAATTTCGCATAATATTGCATATTAAGCAAGTTTTCTTGCATTTTGTTTCGTACGAAAAATCATCGAATTTAGCAATATTTTGACATTTATCATCCCCTTTTTCTTCATGTGATTTAAACAAAATATCATCGAATTAGGCAATATTTTGCCGTTTTCCACGTTTTTGTGAATTTTCAGTCCATGGGTATTAATTCATATATATATACGATAAAAATGATGCAAACACATAATTGATTAGATAATAACCTTAAATACTTCATTTTCAATCATCTATTTGTTTGTCGTTAAAATACTGAGTAAGATATTGAAAAGGGGAGAACTTCGGTTTTTATTGCATATATCGACGTTTCAGCCGGATTAGAGTGGTTTTACGTGTACATCTTCCCTCGTTAATATAAACGGAAAATCAAGAACATTTTAGTTATTTCTAATGAAAATGCATTGTTTTTTATCATTTGTACTGGAAACAACATTGTCATATGTCTTTTCTTGGAACTAAATAATACGAAACCTCGCTCTATGATTTGAAGGTAAAATCCTCAAATATGGTAAAATAGTGACTTTTTCACGTTGAACATGTAATTTGATATTACGCAAATATATTCATTTTTACCAATATTTCGATACTATTTCATGTAGTATCACGATATGTGATTTGGCCTTCAAATCTCAGAATTTCGCATAATATTGCATTTTAAGCAAGTTTTCTTGCATTTTGTTTTGTACGAAAAATCATCGAATATAGCAATATTTTGACGTTTATCATCCCATTTTCCTTCATGTGATTTAAACAAAATATCATTGAATTAGGCAATATTTTGCCGTTTTCCACGTTTTTGTGAATTTACAGTCCATGGGTATTAATTCATATATATACGATAAAAATGATGCAAACACATAATTGATTAGATAATAACCTTAAATACTTCATTTTCAATCAACTATTTGTTTCTCGTTAAAATACTGAGTAAGATATTGAAAAGGGGAGAAGTTCTGTTTTTATTGCATATATCGACGTTTCAGCCGGAATAGAGCGATTTTCGTGTACATCTTCCATCGGTAATATAAACGGAAAATCAGGAACATTTTAGTTAATTCTAATGAAAACACATTGATTTTTATCATTTGTATTGGGAACAACATTGTCATATGTCTTTTCTTGGATCAAAATAATACGAAACCTCGCTCTATGATTTGATGTTAAAATCCTCAAATATGGTTAAATAGTGACTTTTTCACGTTTTTCATGTAGTTTGATATTACGTAAATATATTCATTTTTACCAATATTTCGATACTATATCATGTAGTATCACGATATGTGATTTGGCCTTCAAATCTCAGAATTTCGCATAATATTGCATTTTAAGCAAGTTTCTTGCATTTTGTTTTGTACGAAAAATCATCGAATATAGCAATATTTTGACGTTTATCATCCCATTTTCCTTCATGTGATTTAAACAAAATATCATCGAATAAGGCAATATTTTGCCGTTTTCCACGTTTTTGTGAATTTTCAGTCCATGGGTATTAATTCATATATATATACGATAAAAATGATGCAAACACATAATTGATTAGATAATAACCTTAAATACTTCATTTTCAATCATCTATTTGTTTGTCGTTAAAATACTGAGTAAGATATTGAATAGGGGAGAACTTCGGTTTTTATTGCATATATCGACGTTTCAGCCGGATTAGAGTGGTTTTACGTGTACATCTTCCCTCGTTAATATAAACGGAAAATCAAGAACATTATAGTTAATTCTAATGAAAACACATTGTTTTTTATCATTTGTATTGGAAACAACATTGTCATATGTCTTTTCTTGGAACTAAATAATACGAAACCTAGCTCTATGATTTGAAGGTAAAATCCTCAAATATGGTAAAATAGTGACTTTTTCACGTTAATCATGTAGTTTGATATTACGCAAATATATTCATTTTTACCAATATTCCGATACTATTTCATCTAGTATCTCGATATGTGATTTGGCCTTCAAATCTCAGAATTTCGAATAATATTGCATTTTAAGCAAGTTTTCTTTCATTTTGTTTCGTACGAAAAATCATCGAATATAGCAATATTTTGACGTTTATCATCCCATTTTCCTTCATGTGATTTAAACAAAATATCATCGAATTAGGCAATATTTTGCCGTTTTCCACGTTTTTGTGAATTTTCAGTCCATGGGTATTAATTCATTATATAAACGATAAAAATGATGCAAACACATAATTGATTAGATAATAACCTTAAATACTTCATTTTCAATCAACTATTTGTTTCTCGTTAAAATACTGAGTAAGATATTGAAAAGGGGAGAAGTTCTGATTTTATTGCATATATCGACGTTTCAGCCGGAATAGAGCGATTTTCGTGTACATCTTCCATCGGTAATATAAACGGAAAATCAGGAACATTTTAGTTAATTCTAATGAAAACACATTGATTTTTATCATTTGTATTGGAAACAACATTGTCATATGTCTTTTCTTGGATCTAAATAATACGAAACCTCGCTCTATGATTTGAAGGTAAAATCCTCAAATATGGTAAAATAGTGACTTTTTCACGTTAATCATGTAGTTTGATATTACGCAAATATATTCATTTTTACCAATATTCCGATACTATTTCATGTAGTATCACGATATGTGATTTGGCCTTCAAATTTCAGAATTTCGCATAATATTGCATTTTAAGCAAGTTTTCTTGCATTTTGTTTCGTACGAAAAATCATCGAATTTAGCAATATTTTGACGTTTATCATCCCCTTTTTCTTCCTGTGATTTAAACAAAATATCATCGAATTAGGCAATATTTTGCAGTTTTCCACGTTTTTGTGAATTTTCAGTCCATGGGTATTAATTCATATATATACGATAAAAATGATGCAAACACATAATTGATTAGATAATAACCTTAAATACTTCATTTCAATCAACTATTTGTTTCTCGTTAAAATACTGAGTAAGATATTGAAAAGGGGAGAAGTTCTGATTTTATTGCATATATCGACGTTTCAGCCGGAATAGAGCGATTTTCGTGTACATCTTCCATCGGTAATATAAACGGAAAATCAGGAGCATTTTAGTTAATTCTAATGAAAACACATTGATTTTTATCATTTGTATTGGGAACAACATTGTCATATGTCTTTTCTTGGATCAAAATAATACGAAACCTCGCTCTATGATTTGATGTTAAAATCCTCAAATATGGTTAAATAGTGACTTTTTCACGTTTTTCATGTAGTTTGATATTACGTAAATATATTCATTTTTACCAATATTTCGATACTATATCATGTAGTATCACGATATGTGATTTGGCCTTCAAATCTCAGAATTTCGCATAATATTGCATTTTAAGCAAGTTTTCTTGCATTTTGTTTTGTACGAAAAATCATCGAATATAGCAATATTTTGACGTTTATCATCCCATTTTCCTTCATGTGATTTAAACAAAATATCATCGAATAAGGCAATATTTTGCCGTTTTCCACGTTTTTGTGAATTTTCAGTCCATGGGTATTAATTCATATATATACGATAAAAATGATGCAAACACATAATTGATTAGATAATAACCTTAAATACTTCATTTTCAATCATCTATTTGTTTCTCGTTAAAAATACTTCATTTTCAATCATTTATTTGTTTCTCGTTAAAATACTGAGTAAGATATTGAAAAGGGGAGAAGTTCGGTTTTTATCGACGTTTCAGCCGGATTAGAGCGGTTTTACGTGTTCATCTTCCCTCGTTAATATAAACGGAAAATCAAGAACATTATAGTTAATTCTAATGAAAACACATTGTTTTTTATCATTTGTATTGGAAACAACATTGTCATATGTCTTTTCTTGGAACTAAATAATACGAAACCTAGCTCTATGATTTGAAGGTAAAATCCTCAAATATGGTAAAATAGTGACTTTTTCACGTTAATCATGTAGTTTGATATTACGCAAATATATTCATTTTTACCAATATTCCGATACTATTTCATCTAGTATCTCGATATGTGATTTGGCCTTCAAATCTCAGAATTTCGAATAATATTGCATTTTAAGCAAGTTTTCTTTCATTTTGTTTCGTACGAAAAATCATCGAATATAGCAATATTTTGACGTTTATCATCCCATTTTCCTTCATGTGATTTAAACAAAATATCATCGAATTAGGCAATATTTTGCCGTTTTCCACGTTTTTGTGAATTTTCAGTCCATGGGTATTAATTCATTATATAAACGATAAAAATGATGCAAACACATAATTGATTAGATAATAACCTTAAATACTTCATTTTCAATCAACTATTTGTTTCTCGTTAAAATACTGAGTAAGATATTGAAAAGGGGAGAAGTTCTGATTTTATTGCATATATCGACGTTTCAGCCGGAATAGAGCGATTTTCGTGTACATCTTCCATCGGTAATATAAACGGAAAATCAGGAACATTTTAGTTAATTCTAATGAAAACACATTGATTTTTATCATTTGTATTGGAAACAACATTGTCATATGTCTTTTCTTGGATCTAAATAATACGAAACCTCGCTCTATGATTTGAAGGTAAAATCCTCAAATATGGTAAAATAGTGACTTTTTCACGTTAATCATGTAGTTTGATATTACGCAAATATATTCATTTTTACCAATATTCCGATACTATTTCATGTAGTATCACGATATGTGATTTGGCCTTCAAATTTCAGAATTTCGCATAATATTGCATTTTAAGCAAGTTTTCTTGCATTTTGTTTCGTACGAAAAATCATCGAATTTAGCAATATTTTGACGTTTATCATCCCCTTTTTCTTCCTGTGATTTAAACAAAATATCATCGAATTAGGCAATATTTTGCAGTTTTCCACGTTTTTGTGAATTTTCAGTCCATGGGTATTAATTCATATATATACGATAAAAATGATGCAAACACATAATTGATTAGATAATAACCTTAAATACTTCATTTTCAATCATCTATTTCTTTGTCGTTAAAATACTGAGTAAGATATTGAAAAGGGGAGAACTTCGGTTTTTATTACATATATCGACGTTTCAGCCGGATTAGAGTGGTTTTACGTGTACATCTTCCCTCGTTAATATAAACGGAAAATCAAGAACATTTTAGTTATTTCTAATGAAAATACATTGTTTTTTATCATTTGTACTGGAAACAACATTGTCATATGTCTTTTCTTGGAACTAAATAATACGAAACCTCGCTCTATGATTTGAAGGTAAAATCCTCAAATATGGTAAAATAGTGACTTTTTCACGTTGAACATGTAATTTGATATTACGCAAATATATTCATTTTTACCAATATTTCGATACTATTTCATGTATTATCACGATATGTGATTTGGCCTTCAAATCTCAGAATTTCGCATAATATTGCATTTTAAGCAAGTTTTCTTGCATTTTGTTTCGTACGAAAAATCATCGAATTTAGCAATATTTTGACGTTTATCATCCCCCTTTTCCTTTATTTGATTTAAACAAAATATCATCGAAATTGGCAATATTTTGCCGTTTTTCCACGTTTTTGTGAATTTTCAGTCAATGGGTATTAATTCATATATATACGATAAAAAAGATGCAAACACATAATTGATTAGATAATAACCTTAAATACTTCATTTTCAATCAACTATTTCTTTCTCGTTAAAATACTGAGTAAGATATTGAAAGGGGGAGAAGTACTGGTTTTATTGCATATATCGATGTTTCAGCCGGAATAGAGCGGTTTTCATGTACATCTTCCATCGGTAATATAAACGGAAAATCAGGAACATTTTAGTTAATTCTAATGAAAACACATTGATTTTTATCATTTGTATTGGAAACAACATTGTCATATGTCTTTTCTTGGATCAAAATAATACGAAACCTCTCTCTATGATTTGAAGTTAAAATCCTCAAATATGGTTAAATAGTGACTTTTTCACGTTTTTCATGTAGTTTGATATTACGTAAATATATTCATTTTTACCAATATTTCGATATTATTTCATGTAGTATGACGATATGTGATTTGGCCATGAAATCTCAGAATTTCGCATAATATTGCATTTTAAGCAAGTTTTCTTGCATTTTGTTTCGTACGAAAAATCATCGAATTTAGCAATATTTTGACGTTTATCATCCCCTTTTTCTTCATGTGATTTAAACAAAATATCATCGAATTAGGCAATATTTTGCCGTTTTTCCACGTTTTTGTGAATTTTCAGTCTATGGGTATTAATTCATTATATATACGATAAAAATGATGCAAACACATAATTGATTAGATAATAACCTTAAATACTTCATTTTCAATCAACTATTTCTTTCTCGTTAAAATACTGAGTAAGATATTGAACGGGGGAGAAGTTCTGATTTTTTTGCATATATCGACGTTTCAGCCGGAATAGAGCGGTTTTCGTGTACATCTTCCATCGGTAATATAAACGGAAAATCAGGAACATTTTAGTTAATTCTAATGAAAACACATTGATTTTTATCATTTGTATTGGAAACAACATTGTCATATGTCTTTTCTTGGATCAAAATAATACGAAACCTCTCTCTATGATTTGAAGTTAAAATCCTCAAATATGGTTAAATAGTGACTTTTTCACGTTTTTCATGTAGTTTGATATTACGTAAATATATTCATTTTTACCAATATTTCGATATTATTTCATATAGTATGACGATATGTGATTTGGCCTTGAAATCTCAGAATTTCGCATAATATTGCATTTTAAGCAAGTTTTCTTGCATTTTGTTTCGTACGAAAAATCATCGAATTTAGCAATATTTTGACGTTTATCATCCCCTTTTTCTTCATGTGATTTAAACAAAATATCATCGAATTAGGCAATATTTTGCCGTTTTCCACGTTTTTGTGAATTTTCAGTCGATGGGTATTAATTCATATATATACGATAAAAATGATGCAAACACATAATTGAATAGATAATAACCTTAAATACTTCATTTTCAATTATCTATTTGTTTGTCGTTAAAATACTGAGTAAGATATTGAAAAGAGAAGAACTTCGGTTTTTATTGCATATATCGACGTTTCAGCCGGATTAGAGTGGTTTTACCTGTACATCTTCCCTCGTTAATATAAACGGAAAATCAAAAACATTTTAGTTATTTCTAATGAAAATACATGTTTTTTATCATTTGTACTGGAAACAACATTGTCATATGTCTTTTCTTGGAACTAAATAATACGAAACCTCGCTCTATGATTTGAAGGTAAAATCCTCAAATATGGTAAAATAGTGCCTTTTTCACGTTGAACATGTAATTTGATATTACGCAAATATATTCATTTTTACCAATATTTCGATACTATTTCATGTAGTATCACGATATGTGATTTGGCCTTCAAATCTCAGAATTTCGCATAATATTGCATTTTAAGCAAGTTTTCTTGCATTTTGTTTCGTACGAAAAATCATCGAATTTAGCAATATTTTGAAGTTTATCATCCCCTTTTCCTTTATTTGATTTAAACAAAATATCATCGAATTAGGCAATATTTTGCCGTTTTTCCACGTTTTTGTGAATTTTCAGTCTATGGGTATTAATTCATTATATATACGATAAAAATGATGCAAACACATAATTGATTAGATAATAACCTTAAATACTTCATTTTCAATCATCTATTTGTTTCTCGTTAAAAATACTTCATTTTCATTCATCTATTTCTTTCTCGTTAAAATACTGAGTAAGATATTGAAAGGGGGGAGAAGTACTGATTTTATTGCATATATCGATGTTTCAGCCGGAATAGAGCGGTTTTCGTGTACATCTTCCATCGGTAATATAAACGGAAAATCAGGAACATTTTAGTTAATTCCAATGAAAACACATTGATTTTTATCATTTGTATTGGAAACAACACTGTCATATGTGTTTTCTTGGATCTAAATAATACGAAACCTCGCTCTATGATTTGAAGGTAAAATCCTCAAATATGGTAAAATAGTGACTTTTTCACGTTAATCATGTAGTTTGATATTACGAAAATATATTCATTTTTACCAATATTCCGATACTATTTCATGTAATATCACGATATGTGATTTGGCCTTCAATTTTCAGAATTTCGCATAATATTGCATTTTAAGCAAGTTTTCTTGCATTTTGTTTCGTACGAAAAATTATTGAATTTACAATATTTTGACGTTTATCATCCCCTTTTCCTTTTTTTGATTTAAACAAAATATCATCGAATTAGGCAATATTTTGCCGTTTTTCCACGTTTTCGTGAATTTTCAGTCTATGGGTATTAATTCATTATATATACGATAAAAATGATGCAAACACATAATTGATTAGATAATAAACTAAAATACTTCATTTTCAATCAACTATTTGTTTCTCGTTAAAATACTAAGTAAGATATTGAAAAGGGGAGAAGTTCTGTTTTTATTGCATATATCGACGTTTCAGCCGGAATAGAGCGATTTTCGTGTACATCTTCCATCGGTAATATAAACGGAAAATCAGGAACATTTTAGTTAATTCTAATGAAAACACATTGATTTTTATCATTTGTATTGGAAACAACATTGTCATATGTCTTTTCTTGGATCAAAATAATACGAAACCTCGCTCTATGATTTGAAGTTAAAATCCTCTAATATGGTTAAATAGTGACTTTTTTCACGTTTTTCATGTAGTTTGATATTACGTAAATATATTTATTTTTACCAATATTTCGATATTATTTCATGTAGTATCACGATATGTGATTTGGCCTTGAAATCTCAGAATTTCGCATAATATTGCATTTTAAGCTAGTTTTCTTGCATTTTGTTTCGTACGAAAAATCATCGAATTTAGCAATATTTTTACGTTTATCATCCCTTTTTTCTTCATGTTATTTAAACAAAATATCATCGAATTATGCAATATTTTGCCGTTTTCCACGTTTTTGTGAATTTTCAGTCCATGGGAATTAATTCATATATATACGATAAAAATGATGCAAACACATCATTGATTAGATAATAACCTTAAATACTTCATTTTCAATCATCTATTTGTTTGTCGTTAAAATACAGAGTAAGATATTGAAAAGGGGAGAACTTCGGTTTTTATTGCATATATCGACGTTTCAGCCGGATTAGAGTGGTTTTACGTGTACATCTTCCCTCGTTAATATAAACGGAAAATCAAGAACATTTTAGTTATTTATAATGAAAACACATTGTTTTTTATCATTCGTACTGGAAACAACATTGTCATATGTCTTTTCTTGGAACTAAATAATACGAAACCTCGCTCTATGATTTGAAGGTAAAATCCTCAAATATGGTAAAATAGTGACTTTTTCACGTTAATCATGTAGTTTGATATTACGCAAATATATTCATTTTTACCAATATTTCGATACTATTTCATGTAATATCACGATATGTGATTTGGCCTTCAAATCTCAGAATTTCGCATAATATTGCATTTTAAGCAAGTTTTCTTGCATTTTGTTTCGTACGAAAAATCATCGAATTTAGCAATATTTTGACGTTTATCATCCCATTTTCCTTCATGTGATTTAAACAAAATATCATCGAATTAGGCAATATTTTGCCGTTTTCCACGTTTTTGTGAATTTTCAGTCCATGGGTATTAATTCATATATATACGATAAAAATGATGCAAACACATAATTGATTAGATAATAACCTTAAATACTTCATTTTCAATCAACTATTTGTTTCTCGTTAAAATACTGAGTAAGATATTGAAAAGGGGAGAAGTTCTGATTTTATTGCATATATCGACGTTTCAGCCGGAATAGAGCGATTTTCGTGTACATCTTCCATCGGTAATATAAACGGAAAATCAGGAACATTTTAGTTAATTCTAATGAAAACACATTGATTTTTATCATTTGTATTGGAAACAACATTGTCATATGTCTTTTTTGGGATATAAATAATACGAAACCTCGCTCTATGATTTGAAGGTAAAATCCTCAAATATGGTAAAATAGTGACTTTTTCACGTAAATCATGTAGTTTGATATTACGCAAATATATTCATTTTTACCAATATTCCGATACTATTTCATCTAGTATCTCGATATGTGATTTGGCCTTCAAATCTCAGAATTTCGAATAATATTGCATTTTAAGCAAGTTTTGCATTTTGTTTCGTACGAAAAATCATCGAATATAGCAATATTTTGACGTTTATCATCCCATTTTCCTTCATGTGATTTAAACAAAATATCATCGAATTAGGCAATATTTTGCCGTTTTTCCACGTTTTTGTGAATTTTCAGTCTATGGGTATTAATTCATTATATATACGAAAAAAATGATGCAAACCCATAATTGATTAGATAATAACCTTAAATACTTCATTTTCAATCATCTATTTGTTTCTCGTTAAAAATACTTCATTTTCAATCATCTATTTGTTTCTCGTTAAAATACTGAGTAAGATATTGAAAAGGGGAGAAGTTCGGTTTTTATTGCATATATCGACGTTTCAGCCGGATTAGAGCGGTTTTACGTGTACATCTTCCCTCGTTAATATAAACGGAAAATCAAGAACATTATAGTTAATTCTAATGAAAACACATTGTTTTTTATCATTTGTATTGGAAACAACATTGTCATATGTCTTTTCTTGGAACTAAATAATACGAAACCTCGCTCTATGATTTGAAGGTAAGATCCTCAAATATGGTAAAATAGTGACTTTTTCACGTTAATCATGTAGTTTGATATTACGCAAATATATTCATTTTTACCAATATTCCGATACTATTTCATCTAGTATCTCGATATGTGATTTGGCCTTCAAATCTCAGAATTTCGAATAATATTGCATTTTAAGCAAGTTTTCTTGCATTTTGTTTCGTACGAAAAATCATCGAATATAGCAATATTTTGACGTTTATCATCCCATTTTCCTTCATGTGATTTAAACAAAATATCATCGAATTAGGCAATATTTTGCCGTTTTCCACGTTTTTGTGAATTTTCAGTCCATGGGTATTAATTCATATATATACGATAAAAATGATGCAAACACATAATTGAATAGATAATAACCTTAAGTACTTCATTTTCAATCAACTATTTCTTTCTCGTTAAAATACTGAGTAAGATATTGAAAGGGGGGAGAAGTACTGATTTTATTGCATATATCGATGTTTCAGCCGGAATAGAGCGGTTTTCGTGTACATCTTCCATCGGTAATATAAACGGAAAATCAGGAACATTTTAGTTAATTCTAATGAAAACACTTTGATTTTTATCATTTGTATTGGAAACAACATTGTCATATGTCTTTTCTTGGATCAAAATAATACGAAACCTCGCTCTATGATTTGAAGGTAAAATCCTCAAATATGGTAAAATAGTGACTTTTTCACGTTAATCATGTAGTTTGATATTACGAAAATATATTCATTTTTACCAATATTCCGATACTATTTCATGTAATATCACGATATGTGATTTGGCCTTCAAATTTCAGAATTTCGCATAATATTGCATTTTAAGCAAGTTTTCTTGCATTTTGTTTCGTACGAAAAATTATTGAATTTACAATATTTTGACGTTTATCATCCCCTTTTCCTTTTTTTGATTTAAACAAAATATCATCGAATTAGGCAATATTTTGCCGTTTTTCCACGTTTTCGTGAATTTTCAGTCTATGGGTATTAATTCATTATATATACGATAAAAATGATGCAAACACATAATTGATTAGATAATAATCTAAAATACTTCATTTTCAATCAACTATTTGTTTCTCGTTAAAATACTAAGTAAGATATTGAAAAGGGGAGAAGTTCTGTTTTTATTGCATATATCGACGTTTCAGCCGGAATAGAGCGATTTTCGTGTACATCTTCCATCGGTAATATAAACGGAAAATCAGGAACATTTTAGTTAATTCTAATGAAAACACATTGATTTTTATCATTTGTATTGGAAACAACATTGTCATATGTCTTTTCTTGGATCAAAATAATACGAAACCTCGCTCTATGATTTGAAGTTCAAATCCTCTAATATGGTTAAATAGTGACTTTTTTCACGTTTTTCATGTAGTTTGATATTACGTAAATATATTTATTTTTACCAATATTTCGATATTATTTCATGTAGTATCACGATATGTGATTTGGCCTTGAAATCTCAGAATTTCGCATAATATTGCATTTTAAGCAAGTTTTCTTGCATTTTGTTTCGTACGAAAAATCGTCGAATTTAGCAATATTTTTACGTTTATCATCCCCTTTTTCTTCATGTTATTTAAACAAAATATCATCGAATTATGCAATATTTTGCCGTTTTCCACGTTTTTGTGAATTTTCAGTCCATGGGAATTAATTCATATATATACGATAAAAATGATGCAAACACATCATTGATTAGATAGACCTTAAATACTTCATTTTCAATCATCTATTTGTTTGTCGTTAAAATACTGAGTAAGATATTGAAAAGGGGAGAACTTCGGTTTTTATTGCATATATCGACGTTTCAGCCGGATTAGAGTGGTTTTACGTGTACATCTTCCCTCGTTAATATAAACGGAAAATCAAGAACATTTTAGTTATTTATAATGAAAACACATTGTTTTTTATCATTCGTATTGGAAACAACATTGTCATATGTCTTTTCTTGGAACTAAATAATACGAAACCTCGCTCTATGATTTGAAGGTAAAATCCTCAAATATGGTAAAATAGTGACTTTTTCACGTTAATCATGTAGTTTGATATTACGCAAATATGTTCATTTTTACCAATATTCCGATACTATTTCATCTAGTATCTCGATATGTGATTTGGCCTTCAAATCTCAGAATTTCGAATAATATTGCATTTTAAGCAAGTTTTCTAGCATTTTGTTTCGTACGAAAAATCATCGAATATAGCAATATTTTGACGTTTATCATCCCATTTTCCTTCATGTGATTTAAACAAAATATCATCGAATTAGGCAATATTTTGCCGTTTTCCACGTTTTTGTGAATTTTCAGTCTATGGGTATTAATTCATTATATATACGATAAAAATGATGCAAACACATAATTGATTAGATAATAAACTAAAATGCTTCATTTCAATCAACTATTTCTTTCTCGTTAAAATACTGAGTAAGATATTGAACGGGGGAGAAGTTCAGATTTTTTTGCATATATCGACGTTTCAGCCGGAATAGAGCGGTTTTCGTGTACATCTTCCATCGGTAATATAAACGGAAAATCAGGAACATTTTAGTTAATTCTAATGAAAACACATTGATTTTTATCATTTGTATTGGAAACAACATTGTCATATGTCTTTTCTTGGATCTAAATAATACGAAACCTCGCTCTATGATTTGAAGGTAAAATCCTCAAATATGGTAAAATAGTGACTTTTTCACATTAATCATGTAGTTTGATATTACGCAAATATATTCATTTTTACCAATATTTCGATAGTATTTCATGTAATATCACGATATGTGATTTGGCCTTCAAATTTCAGAATTTCGCATAATATTGCATTTTAAGCAAGTTTTGCATTTTGTTTCGTACGAAAAATCATCGAATATAGCAATATTTTGACGTTTATCATCCCATTTTCCTTCATGTGATTTAAACAAAATATCATCGAATTAGGCAATATTTTGCCGTTTTTCCACGTTTTTGTGAATTTTCAGTCTATGGGTATTAATTCATTATATATACGAAAAAAATGATGCAAACACATAATTGATTAGATAATAACCTTAAATACTTCATTTTCAATCATCTATTTGTTTCTCGTTAAAAATACTTTATTTTCAATCATCTATTTGTTTCTCGTTAAAAATACTTTATTTTCAATCATCTATTTGTTTCTCGTTAAAATACTGAGTAAGATATTGAAAAGGGGAGAAGTTCGGTTTTTATTGCATATATCGACGTTTCAGCCGGATTAGAGCGGTTTTACGTGTACATCTTCCCTCGTTAATATAAACGGAAAATCAAGAACATTATAGTTAATTCTAATGAAAACACATTGTTTTTTATCATTTGTATTGGAAACAACATTGTCATATGTCTTTTCTTGGAACTAAATAATACGAAACCTCGCTCTATGATTTGAAGGTAAAATCCTCAAATATGGTAAAATAGTGACTTTTTCACGTTAATCATGTAGTTTGATATTACGCAAATATATTCATTTTTACCAATATTCCGATACTATTTCATCTAGTATCTCGATATGTGATTTGGCCTTCAAATCTCAGAATTTCAAATAATATTGCATTTTAAGCAAGTTTTCTAGCATTTTGTTTCGTACGAAAAATCATCGAATATAGCAATATTTTGACGTTTATCATCCCATTTTCCTTCATGTGATTTAAACAAAATATCATCGAATTAGGCAATATTTTGCCGTTTTCCACGTTTTGGTGAATTTTCAGTCCATGGGTATTAATTCATATATATACGATAAAAATGATGCAAACACATAATTGATTAGATAATAACCTTAAGTACTTCATTTTCAATCAACTATTTCTTTCTCGTTAAAATACTGAGTAAGATATTGAAAGGGGGGAGAAGTACTGATTTTATTGCATATATCGATGTTTCAGCCGGAATAGAGCGGTTTTCGTGTACATCTTCCATCGGTAATATAAACGGAAAATCAGGAACATTTTAGTTAATTCTAATGAAAACACATTGATTTTTATCATTTGTATTGGAAACAACATTGTCATATGTCTTTTCTTGGATCTAAATAATACGAAACCTCGCTCTATGATTTGAAGGTAAAATCCTCAAATAAGGTAAAATAGTGACTTTTTCACGTTAATCATGTAGTTTGATATTACGCAAATATATTCATTTTTACCAATATTCCGATACTATTTCATGTAGTATCACGATATGTGATTTGGCCTTCAAATCTCAGAATTTCGCATAATATTGCATTTTAAGCAAGTTTTCTTGCATTTTGTTTTGTACGAAAAATCATCGAATATAGCAATATTTTGACGTTTATCATCCCCTTTTCCTTTATTTCATTTAAACAAAATATCATCGAATTAGGCAATATTTTGCCGTTTTTCCACGTTTTTGTGAATTTTCAGTCTATGGGTATTAATTCATTATATATACGATAAAAATGATGCAAACACATAATTGATTAGATAATAACCTTAAATACTTCATTTTCAATCAACTATTTCTTTCTCGTTAAAATACTGAGTAAGATATTGAACGGGGGAGAAGTTCTGATTTTTTTGCATATATCGACGTTTCAGCCGGAATAGAGCGGTTTTCGTGTACATCTTCCATCGGTAATATAAACGGAAAATCAGGAACATTTTAGTTAATTCTAATGAAAACACATTGATTTTTATCATTTGTATTGGAAACAACATTGTCATATGTCTTTTCTTGGATCTAAATAATACGAAACCTCGCTCTATGATTTGAAGGTAAAATCCTCAAATAAAGTAAAATAGTGACTTTTTCACGTTAATCATGTAGTTTGATATTAGGCAAATATATTCATTTCTACCAATATTCCGATACTATTTCATGTAGTATCACGATATGTGATTTGGCCTTCAAATTTCAGAATTTCGCATAATATTGCATTTTAAGCAAGTTTTCTTGCATTTTGTTTCGTACGAAAAATCATTGAATTTAGCAATATTTTGACGTTTATCATCCCCTTTTCCTTTTTTTGATTTAAACAAAATATCATCGAATTAGGTAATATTTTGCCGTTTTTCAACGTTTTCGTGAATTTTCAGTCTATGAGTATTAATTCATTATATATACGATAAAAATGATGCAAACACATAATTGATTAGATAATAAACTAAAATGCTTCATTTTCAATCAACTATTTGTTTCTCGTTAAAATACTAAGTAAGATATTGAAAAGGGGAGAAGTTCTGTTTTTATTGCATATATCGACGTTTCAGCCGGAATAGAGCGATTTTCGTGTACATCTTCCATCGGTAATATAAACGGAAAATCAGGAACATTTTAATTAATTCTAATGAAAACACATTGATTGTTATCATTTGTATTGGAAACAACATTGTCATATGTCTTTTCTTGGATCAAAATAATACGAAACCTCGCTCTATGATTTGAAGTTAAAATCCTCTAATATGGTTAAATAGTGACTTTTTTCACGTTTTTCATGTAGTTTGATATTACGTAAATATATTTATTTTTACCAATATTTCGATATTATTTCAAGTAGTATCACGATATGTGATTTGGCCTTGAAATCTCAGAATTTCACGTAATATTGCATTTTAAGCAAGTTTTCTTGCATTTTGTTTCGTACGAAAAATCATCGAATTTAGCAATATTTTGACGTTTATCATCCCCCTTTTTCTTCATGTGATTTAAACAAAATATCATCGAATTATGCAATATTTTGCCGTTTTCCACGTTTTTGTGAATTTTCAGTCCATGGGTATTAATTCATATATATACGATAAAAATGATGCAAACACATAATTGATTAGATAATAACCTTAAATACTTCATTTTCAATCATCTATTTGTTTGTCGTTAAAATACTGAGTAAGATATTGAAAAGGGGAGAACTTCGGTTTTTATTGCATATATCGACGTTTCGGCCGGATTAGAGTGGTTTTACGTGTACATCTTCCCTCGTTAATATAAACGGAAAATCAAGAACATTTTAGTTATTTCTAATGAAAATACATTGTTTTTTATCATTCGTACTGGAAACAACATTGTCATATGTCTTTTCTTGGAACTAAATAATACGAAACCTCGCACTATGATTTGAAGGTAAAATCCTCAAATATGGTAAAATAGTGACTTTTTCACGTTAATCATGTAGTTTGATATTACGCAAATATATTCATTTTTACCAATATTACGATACTATTTCATGTAGTATCACGATATGTGATTTGGCCTTCAAATCTCAGAATTTCGCATAATATTGCATTTTAAGCAAGTTTTCTTCCATTTTGTTTCGTACGAAACATCATCGAATTTAGCAATATTTTGACGTTTATCATCCCCTTTTCCTTTATTTGATTTAAACAAATTATCATCGAATTAGGCAATATTTTGCCGTTTTTCCACGTTTTTGTGAATTTTCAGTCTATGGGTATTAATTTATTATATATACGATAAAAATGATGCAAACACATAATTGATTAGATAATAACCTTAAATACTTCATTTTCAATCAACTATTTGTTTCTCGTTAAAATACTGAGTAAGATATTGAAAAGGGGAGAAGTTCTGATTTTATTGCATATATCGACGTTTCAGCCGGAATAGAGCGATTTTCGTGTACATCTTCCATCGGTAATATAAACGGAAAATCAGGAACATTTTAGTTAATTCTAATGAAAACACATTGATTTTTATCATTTGTATTGGAAACAACATTGTCATATGTCTTTTTTTGGATCTAAATAATACGAAACCTCGCTCTATGATTTGAAGGTAAAATCCTCAAATATGGTAAAATAGTGACTTTTTTACGTAAATCATGTAGTTTGATATTACGCAAATATATTCATTTTTACCAATATTCCGATACTATTTCATCTAGTATCTCGATATGTGATTTGGCCTTCAAATCTCAGAATTTCGAATAATATTGCATTTTAAGCAAGTTTTCTTGCATTTTGTTTCGTACGAAAAATCAACGAATATAGCAATATTTTGACGTTTATCATCCCATTTTCCTTCATGTGATTTAAACAAAATATCAACGAATTAGGCAATATTTTGCCGTTTTTCCACGTTTTTGTGAATTTTCAGTCTATAGGTATTAATTCATTATATATACGATAAAAATGATGCAAACACATAATTGATTAGATAATAACCTTAAATACTTCATTTTCAATCATCTATTTGTTTCTCGTTAAAAATACTTCATTTTCAATCATCTATTTGTTTCTCGTTAAAATACTGAGTAAGATATTGAAAAGGGGAGAAGTTCGGTTTTTATTCTATATATCGACGTTTCAGCCGGATTAGAGCGGTTTTTCGTGTACATCTTCCCTCGTTAATATAAACGGAAAATGAAGAACATTATAGTTAATTCTAATGAAAACACATTGTTTTTTATCATTTGTATTGGAAACAACATTGTCATATGTGTTTTCTTGGAACTAAATAATACGAAACCTCGCTCTATGATTTGAAGGTAAAATCCTCAAATATGGTAAAATAGTGAGTTTTTCACGTTAATCATGTAGTTTGATATTACGCAAATATATTTATTTTTACCAATATTTCGATATTATTTCATGTAGTCTCACGATATGTGATTTGGCCTTGAAATCTCAGAATTTCGCATAATATTGCATTTTAAGCAAGTTTTCTTGCATTTTGTTTCGTACGAAAAATCATCGAATTTAGCAATATTTTTACGTTTATCATCACCTTTTTCTTCATGTTATTTAAACAAAATATCATCGAATTATGCAATATTTTGCCGTTTTTCCACGTTTTTGTGAATTTTCAGTCTATGGGTATTAATTCATTATATATACGATAAAAATGATGCAAACACATAATTGATTAGATAATAACCTTAAATACTTCATTTTCAATCAACTATTTGTTTCTCGTTAAAATACTGAGTAAGATATTGAAAAGGGGAGAAGTTCTGATTTTATTGCATATATCGACTTTCAGCCGGAATAGAGCGATTTTCGTGTACATCTTCCATCGGTAATATAAACGGAAAATCAGGAACATTTTAGTTAATTCTAATGAAAACACATTGATTTTTATCATTTGTATTGGAAACAACATTGTCATATGTCTTTTCTTGGATCTAAATAATACGAATCCTCGCTCTATGATTTGAAGGTAAAATCCTCAAATATGGTAAAATAGTGACTTTTTCACGTTAATCATGTAGTTTGATATTACGCAAATATATTCATTTTTACCAATATTCCGATACTATTTCATGTAGTATCACGATATGTGATTTGGCCTTCAAATTTCAGAATTTCGCATAATATTGCATTTTAAGCAAGTTTTCTTGCATTTTGTTTCGTACGAAAAATTATTGAATTTACAATATTTTGACGTTTATCATCCCCCTTTTCCTTTTTTTGATTTAAACAAAATATCATCGAATTAGGCAATATTTTGCCGTTTTTCCACGTTTTCGTGAATTTTCAGTCTATGGGTATTAATTCATTATATATACGATAAAAATGATGCAAACACATAATTGATTAGATAATAAACTAAAATACTTCATTTTCAATCAACTATTTGTTTCTCGTTAAAATACTAAGTAAGATATTGAAAAGGGGGAGAAGTTCTGTTTTTATTGCATATATCGACGTTTCAGCCGGAATAGAGCGATTTTCGTGTACATCTTCCATCGGTAATATAAACGGAAAATCAGGAACATTTTAGTTAATTCTAATGAAAACACATTGATTTTTATCATTTGTATTGGAAACAACATTGTCATATGTCTTTTCTTGGATCAAAATAATACGAAACCTCGCTCTATGATTTGAAGTTAAAATCCTCTAATATGGTTAAATAGTGACTTTTTTCACGTTTTTCATGTAATTTGATATTACGTAAATATATTTATTTTTACCAATATTTCGATATTATTTCATGTAGTATCACGATATGTGATTTGGCCTTGAAATCTCAGAATTTCGCATAATATTGCATTTTAAGCAAGTATTGCATTTTGTTTCGTACGAAAAATCATCGAATTTAGCAATATTTTTACGTTTATCATCCCCTTTTTCTTCATGTGATTTAAACAAATTATCATCGAATTAGGCAATATTTTGCCGTTTTTCCACGTTTTTGTGAATTTTCAGTCTATGGGTATTAATTCATATATATACGATAAAAATGATGCAAACACATAATTGATTAGATAATAACCTTAAATACTTCATTTTCAATCAACTATTTGTTTCTCGTTAAAATACTGAGTAAGATATTGAAAAGGGGGAGAAGTTCTGTTTTTATTGCATATATCGACGTTTCAGCCGGAATAGAGCGATTTTCGTGTACATTTTCCATCTGCAATATAAACGGAAAATCAGGAACATTTTAGTTAA